>NW_026737771.1:0-32774 GCF_949786415.1 Peromyscus eremicus | reverse complement strand
TTGCCATACACAGTGCAAATAGCACTCGCGTCTGTTCCCAGCAAGTACAGTGTATTGGACTGAAGAGAAGCTACTGTTCTTGTCAGTTTCCTAAGCAGAGTTGAACTAGATATGCCCCGTGTGTGTAGGAAGCACAGTTCTTTTGTTCTGAGCAAGCTCACTGTTCTGGCCCTATAGGAAACACAGGAGAGTAGAAGAGTGCTGTTTTCTCAAAAGCAGAGTGTGTTTCTTGCAAGGCGAGCTAGCGTTTGTTTCCCAGTCCTAAACGGAGTAGAATCCCATGCAGTTTCTGGTCCTACGAGCAAGAGTTGTTTTCTGCTAAGAAGAGTCACTATTGCGCTCCCATTGCCATACACAGTGCAAATAGCACTCGCGTCTGTTCCCAGCAAGTACAGTGTATTGGACTGAAGAGAAGCTACTGTTCTGGTCAGTTTCCTAAGCAGAGTTGAACTAGATATGCCCCGTGTGTGTAGGAAGCACAGTTCTTTTGTTCTGAGCAAGCTCAATGTTCTGGCCCTATAGGAAACACAGGAGAGTAGAAGAGTGCTGTTTTCTCAAAAGCAGAGTGTGTTTCTTGCAAGGCGAGCTAGCGTTTGTTTCCCAGTCCTAAACGGAGTTGAATCCCATGCAGTTTCTGGTCCTACGGGCAAGAGTTGTTTTCTGCTAAGAAGAGTCACTATTGCGCTCCCATTGCCATACACAGTGCAAATAGCACTCGCGTCTGTTCCCAGCAAGTACAGTGTATTGGACTGAAGAGAAGCTACTGTTCTGGTCAGTTTCCTAAGCAGAGTTGAACTAGATATGCCCCGTGTGTGTAGGAAGCACAGTTCTTTTGTTCTGAGCAAGCTCACTGTTCTGGCCCTATAGGAAACACAGGAGAGTAGAAGAGTGCTGTTTTCTCAAAAGCAGAGTGTGTTTCTTGCAAGGCGAGCTAGCGTTTGTTTCCCAGTCCTAAACGGAGTTGAATCCCATGCAGTTTCTGGTCCTACGGGCAAGAGTTGTTTTCTGCTAAGAAGAGTCACTATTGCGCTCCCATTGCCATACACAGTGCAAATAGCACTCGCGTCTGATCCCAGCAAGTACAGTGTATTGGACTGAAGAGAAGCTACTGTTCTTGTCAGTTTCCTAAGCAGAGTTGAACTAGATATGCCCCGTGTGTGTAGGAAGCACAGTTCTTTTGTTCTGAGCAAGCTCACTGTTCTGGCCCTATAGGAAACACAGGAGAGTTAAGAGTGCTGTTTTCTCAAAAGCAGAGTGTGTTTCTTGCAAGGCGAGCTAGCGTTTGTTTCCCAGTCCTAAACGGAGTTGAATCCCATGCAGTTTCTGGTCCTACGAGCAAGAGTTGTTTTCTGCTAAGAAGAGTCACTATTGCGCTCCCATTGCCATACACAGTGCAAATAGCACTCGCGTCTGTTCCCAGCAAGTACAGTGTATTGGACTGAAGAGAAGCTACTGTTCTTGTCAGTTTCGTAAGCAGAGTTGAACTAGATATGCCCCGTGTGTGTAGGAAGCACAGTTCTTTTGTTCTGAGCAAGCTCACTGTTCTGGCCCTATAGGAAACACAGGAGAGTAGAAGAGTGCTGTTTTCTCAAAAGCAGAGTGTGTTTCTTGCAAGGCGAGCTAGCGTTTGTTTCCCAGTCCTAAACGGAGTTGAATCCCATGCAGTTTCTGGTCCTACGAGCAAGAGTTGTTTTCTGCTAAGAAGAGTCACTATTGCGCTCCCATTGCCATACACAGTGCAAATAGCACTCGCGTCTGTTCCCAGCAAGTACAGTGTATTGGACTGAAGAGAAGCTACTGTTCTGGTCAGTTTCCTAAGCAGAGTTGAACTAGATATGCCCCGTGTGTGTAGGAAGCACAGTTCTTTTGTTCTGAGCAAGCTCACTGTTCTGGCCCTATAGGAAACACAGGAGAGTAGAAGAGTGCTGTTTTCTCAAAAGCAGAGTGTGTTTCTTGCAAGGCGAGCTAGCGTTTGTTTCCCAGTCCTAAACGGAGTTGAATCCCATGCAGTTTCTGGTCCTACGAGCAAGAGTTGTTTTCTGCTAAGAAGAGTCACTATTGCGCTCCCATTGCCATACACAGTGCAAATAGCACTCGCGTCTGTTCCCAGCAAGTACAGTGTATTGGACTGAAGAGAAGCTACTGTTCTGGTCAGTTTCCTAAGCAGAGTTGAACTAGATATGCCCCGTGTGTGTAGGAAGCACAGTTCTTTTGTTCTGAGCAAGCTCACTGTTCTGGCCCTATAGGAAACACAGGAGAGTAGAAGAGTGCTGTTTTCTCAAAAGCAGAGTGTGTTTCTTGCAAGGCGAGCTAGCGTTTGTTTCCCAGTCCTAAACGGAGTTGAATCCCATGCAGATTCTGGTCCTACGAGCAAGAGTTGTTTTCTGCTAAGAAGAGTCACTATTGCGCTCCCATTGCCATACACAGTGCAAATAGCACTCGCGTCTGTTCCCAGCAAGTACAGTGTATTGGACTGAAGAGAAGCTACTGTTCTGGTCAGTTTCCTAAGCAGAGTTGAACTAGATATGCCCCGTGTGTGTAGGAAGCACAGTTCTTTTGTTCTGAGCAAGCTCACTGTTCTGGCCCTATAGGAAACACAGGAGAGTAGAAGAGTGCTGTTTTCTCAAAAGCAGAGTGTGTTTCTTGCAAGGCGAGCTAGCGTTTGTTTCCCAGTCCTAAACGGAGTTGAATCCCATGCAGATTCTGGTCCTACGAGCAAGAGTTGTTTTCTGCTAAGAAGAGTCACTATTGCGCTCCCATTGCCATACACAGTGCAAATAGCACTCGCGTCTGTTCCCAGCAAGTACAGTGTATTGGACTGAAGAGAAGCTACTGTTCTGGTCAGTTTCCTAAGCAGAGTTGAACTAGATATGCCCCGTGTGTGTAGGAAGCACAGTTCTTTTGTTCTGAGCAAGCTCACTGTTCTGGCCCTATAGGAAACACAGGAGAGTAGAAGAGTGCTGTTTTCTCAAAAGCAGAGTGTGTTTCTTGCAAGGCGAGCTAGCGTTTGTTTCTCAGTCCTAAACGGAGTTGAATCCCATGCAGATTCTGGTCCTACGAGCAAGAGTTGTTTTCTGCTAAGAAGAGTCACTATTGCGCTCCCATTGCCATACACAGTGCAAATAGCACTCGCGTCTGTTCCCAGCAAGTACAGTGTATTGGACTGAAGAGAAGCTACTGTTCTGGTCAGTTTCCTAAGCAGAGTTGAACTAGATATGCCCCGTGTGTGTAGGAAGCACAGTTCTTTTGTTCTGAGCAAGCTCACTGTTCTGGCCCTATAGGAAACACAGGACAGTAGAAGAGTGCTGTTTTCTCAAAAGCAGAGTGTGTTTCTTGCAAGGCGAGCTAGCGTTTGTTTCCCAGTCCTAAACGGAGTTGAATCCCATGCAGATTCTGGTCCTACGAGCAAGAGTTGTTTTCTGCTAAGAAGAGTCACTATTGCGCTCCCATTGCCATACACAGTGCAAATAGCACTCGCGTCTGTTCCCAGCAAGTACAGTGTATTGGACTGAAGAGAAGCTACTGTTCTGGTCAGTTTCCTAAGCAGAGTTGAACTAGATATGCCCCGTGTGTGTAGGAAGCACAGTTCTTTTGTTCTGAGCAAGCTCACTGTTCTGGCCCTATAGGAAACACAGGAGAGTAGAAGAGTGCTGTTTTCTCAAAAGCAGAGTGTGTTTCTTGCAAGGCGAGCTAGCGTTTGTTTCCCAGTCCTAAACGGAGTTGAATCCCATGCAGTTTCTGGTCCTACGAGCAAGAGTTGTTTTCTGCTAAGAAGAGTCACTATTGCGCTCCCATTGCCATACACAGTGCAAATAGCACTCGCGTCTGTTCCCAGCAAGTACAGTGTATTGGACTGAAGAGAAGCTACTGTTCTTGTCAGTTTCCTAAGCAGAGTTGAACTAGATATGCCCCGTGTGTGTAGGAAGCACAGTTCTTTTGTTCTGAGCAAGCTCACTGTTCTGGCCCTATAGGAAACACAGGAGAGTAGAAGAGTGCTGTTTTCTCAAAAGCAGAGTGTGTTTCTTGCAAGGCGAGCTAGCGTTTGTTTCCCAGTCCTAAACGGAGTTGAATCCCATGCAGTTTCTGGTCCTACGAGCAAGAGTTGTTTTCTGCTAAGAAGAGTCACTATTGCGCTCCCATTGCCATACACAGTGCAAATAGCACTCGCGTCTGTTCCCAGCAAGTACAGTGTATTGGACTGAAGAGAAGCTACTGTTCTTGTCAGTTTCCTAAGCAGAGTTGAACTAGATATGCCCCGTGTGTGTAGGAAGCACAGTTCTTTTGTTCTGAGCAAGCTCACTGTTCTGGCCCTATAGGAAACACAGGAGAGTAGAAGAGCGCTGTTTTCTCAAAAGCAGAGTGTGTTTCTTGCAAGGCGAGCTAGCGTTTGTTTCCCAGTCCTAAACGGAGTTGAATCCCATGCAGTTTCTGGTCCTACGAGCAAGAGTTGTTTTCTGCTAAGAAGAGTCACTATTGCTCTCCCATTGCCATACACAGTGCAAATAGCACTCGCGTCTGTTCCCAGCAAGTACAGTGTATTGGACTGAAGAGAAGCTACTGTTCTGGTCAGTTTCCTAAGCAGAGTTGAACTAGATATGCCCCGTGTGTGTAGGAAGCACAGTTCTTTTGTTCTGAGCAAGCTCAATGTTCTGGCCCTATAGGAAACACAGGAGAGTAGAAGAGTGCTGTTTTCTCAAAAGCAGAGTGTGTTTCTTGCAAGGCGAGCTAGCGTTTGTTTCCCAGTCCTAAACGGAGTTGAATCCCATGCAGATTCTGGTCCTACGAGCAAGAGTTGTTTTCTGCTAAGAAGAGTCACTATTGTGCTCCCATTGCCATACACAGTGCAAATAGCACTCGCGTCTGTTCCCAGCAAGTACAGTGTATTGGACTGAAGAGAAGCTACTGTTCTGGTCAGTTTCCTAAGCAGAGTTGAACTAGATATGCCCCGTGTGTGTAGGAAGCACAGTTCTTTTGTTCTGAGCAAGCTCACTGTTCTGGCCCTATAGGAAACACAGGAGAGTAGAAGAGTGCTGTTTTCTCAAAAGCAGAGTGTGGTTCTTGCAAGGCGAGCTAGCGTTTGTTTCCCAGTCCTAAACAGAGTAGAATCCCATGCAATTTCTGGTCCTACGAGCAAGAGTTGTTTTCTGCTAAGAAGAGTCACTATTGCGCTCCCATTGCCATACACAGTGCAAATAGCACTCGCGTCTGTTCCCAGCAAGTACAGTGTATTGGACTGAAGAGAAGCTACTGTTCTGGTCAGTTTCCTAAGCAGAGTTGAACTAGATATGCCCCGTGTGTGTAGGAAGCACAGTTCTTTTGTTCTGAGCAAGCTCAATGTTCTGGCCCTATAGGAAACACAGGAGAGTAGAAGAGTGCTGTTTTCTCAAAAGCAGAGTGTGTTTCTTGCAAGGCGAGCTAGCGTTTGTTTCCCAGTCCTAAACGGAGTTGAATCCCATGCAGATTCTGGTCCTACGAGCAAGAGTTGTTTTCTGCTAAGAAGAGTAACTATTGCGCTCCCATTGCCATACACAGTGCAAATAGCACTCGCGTCTGTTCCCAGCAAGTACAGTGCATTGGACTGAAGAGAAGCTACTGTTCTGGTCAGTTTCCTAAGCAGAGTTGAACTAGATATGCCCCGTGTGTGTAGGAAGCACAGTTCTTTTGTTCTGAGCAAGCTCACTGTTCTGGCCCTATAGGAAACACAGGAGAGTAGAAGAGTGCTGTTTTCTCAAAAGCAGAGTGTGTTTCTTGCAAGGTGAGCTAGCGTTTGTTTCCCAGTCCTAAACGGAGTTGAATCCCATGCAGATTCTGGTCCTACGAGCAAGAGTTGTTTTCTGCTAAGAAGAGTCACTATTGCGCTCCCATTGCCATACACAGTGCAAATAGCACTCGCGTCTGTTCCCAGCAAGTACAGTGTATTGGACTGAAGAGAAGCTACTGTTCTGGTCAGTTTCCTAAGCAGAGTTGAACTAGATATGCCCCGTGTGTGTAGGAAGCACAGTTCTTTTGTTCTGAGCAAGCTCACTGTTCTGGCCCTATAGGAAACACAGGAGAGTAGAAGAGTGCTGTTTTCTCAAAAGCAGAGTGTGTTTCTTGCAAGGCGAGCTAGCGTTTGTTTCCCAGTCCTAAGCGGAGTTGAATCCCATGCAGATTCTGGTCCTACGAGCAAGAGTTGTTTTCTGCTAAGAAGAGTCACTATTGCGCTCCCATTGCCATACACAGTGCAAATAGCACTCGCGTCTGTTCCCAGCAAGTACAGTGTATTGGACTGAAGAGAAGCTACTGTTCTGGTCAGTTTCCTAAGCAGAGTTGAACTAGATATGCCCCGTGTGTGTAGGAAGCACAGTTCTTTTGTTCTGAGCAAGCTCACTGTTCTGGCCCTATAGGAAACACAGGACAGTAGAAGAGTGCTGTTTTCTCAAAAGCAGAGTGTGTTTCTTGCAAGGCGAGCTAGCGTTTGTTTCCCAGTCCTAAACGGAGTTGAATCCCATGCAGATTCTGGTCCTACGAGCAAGAGTTGTTTTCTGCTAAGAAGAGTCACTATTGCGCTCCCATTGCCATACACAGTGCAAATAGCACTCGCGTCTGTTCCCAGCAAGTACAGTGTATTGGACTGAAGAGAAGCTACTGTTCTGGTCAGTTTCCTAAGCAGAGTTGAACTAGATATGCCCCGTGTGTGTAGGAAGCACAGTTCTTTTGTTCTGAGCAAGCTCACTGTTCTGGCCCTATAGGAAACACAGGAGAGTAGAAGAGTGCTGTTTTCTCAAAAGCAGAGTGTGTTTCTTGCAAGGCGAGCTAGCGTTTGTTTCCCAGTCCTAAACGGAGTAGAATCCCATGCAGTTTCTGGTCCTACGAGCAAGAGTTGTTTTCTGCTAAGAAGAGTCACTATTGCGCTCCCATTGCCATACACAGTGCAAATAGCACTCGCGTCTGTTCCCAGCAAGTACAGTGTATTGGACTGAAGAGAAGCTACTGTTCTTGTCAGTTTCCTAAGCAGAGTTGAACTAGATATGCCCCGTGTGTGTAGGAAGCACAGTTCTTTTGTTCTGAGCAAGCTCACTCTTCTGGCCCTATAGGAAACACAGGAGAGTAGAAGAGTGCTGTTTTCTCAAAAGCAGAGTGTGTTTCTTGCAAGGCGAGCTAGCGTTTGTTTCCCAGTCCTAAACGGAGTTGAATCCCATGCAGTTTCTGGTCCTACGAGCAAGAGTTGTTTTCTGCTAAGAAGAGTCACTATTGCGCTCCCATTGCCATAGACAGTGCAAATAGCACTCGCGTCTGTTCCCAGCAAGTACAGTGTATTGGACTGAAGAGAAGCTACTGTTCTGGTCAGTTTCCTAAGCAGAGTTGAACTAGATATGCCCCGTGTGTGTAGGAAGCACAGTTCTTTTGTTCTGAGCAAGCTCACTGTTCTGGCCCTATAGGAAACACAGGAGAGTAGAAGAGTGCTGTTTTCTCAAAAGCAGAGTGTGTTTCTTGCAAGGCGAGCTAGCGTTTGTTTCCCAGTCCTAAACGGAGTTGAATCCCATGCAGTTTCTGGTCCTACGAGCAAGAGTTGTTTTCTGCTAAGAAGAGTCACTATTGCGCTCCCATTGCCATACACAGTGCAAATAGCACTCGCGTCTGTTCCCAGCAAGTACAGTGTATTGGACTGAAGAGAAGCTACTGTTCTGGTCAGTTTCCTAAGCAGAGTTGAACTAGATATGCCCCGTGTGTGTAGGAAGCACAGTTCTTTTGTTCTGAGCAAGCTCAATGTTCTGGCCCTATAGGAAACACAGGAGAGTAGAAGAGTGCTGTTTTCTCAAAAGCAGAGTGTGTTTCTTGCAAGGCGAGCTAGCGTTTGTTTCCCAGTCCTAAACGGAGTTGAATCCCATGCAGTTTCTGGTCCTACGAGCAAGAGTTGTTTTCTGCTAAGAAGAGTCACTATTGCGCTCCCATTGCCATACACAGTGCAAATAGCACTCGCGTCTGTTCCCAGCAAGTACAGTGTATTGGACTGAAGAGAAGCTACTGTTCTGGTCAGTTTCCTAAGCAGAGTTGAACTAGATATGCCCCGTGTGTGTAGGAAGCACAGTTCTTTTGTTCTGAGCAAGCTCACTGTTCTGGCCCTATAGGAAACACAGGAGAGTAGAAGAGTGCTGTTTTCTCAAAAGCAGAGTGTGTTTCTTGCAAGGCGAGCTAGCGTTTGTTTCCCAGTCCTAAACGGAGTAGAATCCCATGCAGTTTCTGGTCCTACGAGCAAGAGTTGTTTTCTGCTAAGAAGAGTCACTATTGCGCTCCCATTGCCATACACAGTGCAAATAGCACTCGCGTCTGTTCCCAGCAAGTACAGTGTATTGGACTGAAGAGAAGCTACTGTTCTGGTCAGTTTCCTAAGCAGAGTTGAACTAGATATGCCCCGTGTGTGTAGGAAGCACAGTTCTTTTGTTCTGAGCAAGCTCACTGTTCTGGCCCTATAGGAAACACAGGAGAGTAGAAGAGTGCTGGTTTCTCAAAAGCAGATTGTGTTTCTTGCAAGGCGAGCTAGCGTTTGTTTCCCAGTCCTAAACGGAGTTGAATCCCATGCAGATTCTGGTCCTACGAGCAAGAGTTGTTTTCTGCTAAGAAGAGTCACTATTGCGCTCCCATTGCCATACACAGTGCAAATAGCACTCGCGTCTGATCCCAGCAAGTACAGTGTATTGGACTGAAGAGAAGCTACTGTTCTTGTCAGTTTCCTAAGCAGAGTTGAACTAGATATGCCCCGTGTGTGTAGGAAGCACAGTTGTTTTGTTCTGAGGAAGCTCACTGTTCTGGCCCTATAGGAAACACAGGAGAGTAGAAGAGTGCTGTTTTCTCAAAAGCAAAGTGTGTTTCTTGCAAGGCGAGCTAGCGTTTGTTTCCCAGTCCTAAACGGAGTTGAATCCCATGCAGTTTCTGGTCCTACGAGCAAGAGTTGTTTTCTGCTAAGAAGAGTCACTATTGCGCTCCCATTGCCATACACAGTGCAAATAGCACTCGCGTCTGTTCCCAGCAAGTACAGTGTATTGGACTGAAGAGAAGCTACTGTTCTGGTCAGTTTCCTAAGCAGAGTTGAACTAGATATGCCCCGTGTGTGTAGGAAGCACAGTTCTTTTGTTCTGAGCAAGCTCACTGTTCTGGCCCTATAGGAAACACAGGAGAGTAGAAGAGTGCTGTTTTCTCAAAAGCAGAGTGTGTTTCTTGCAAGGCGAGCTAGCGTTTGTTTCCCAGTCCTAAACGGACTTGAATCCCATGCAGTTTCTGGTCCTACGAGCAAGAGTTGTTTTCTGCTAAGAAGAGTCACTATTGCGCTCCCATTGCCATACACAGTGCAAATAGCACTCGCGTCTGTTCCCAGCAAGTACAGTGTATTGGACTGAAGAGAAGCTACTGTTCTGGTCAGTTTCCTAAGCAGAGTTGAACTAGATATGCCCCGTGTGTGTAGGAAGCACAGTTCTTTTGTTCTGAGCAAGCTCAATGTTCTGGCCCTATAGGAAACACAGGAGAGTAGAAGAGTGCTGTTTTCTCAAAAGCAGAGTGTGTTTCTTGCAAGGCGAGCTAGCGTTTGTTTCCCAGTCCTAAACGGAGTTGAATCCCATGCAGATTCTGGTCCTACGAGCAAGAGTTGTTTTCTGCTAAGAAGAGTCACTATTGCGCTCCCATTGCCATACACAGTGCAAATAGCACTCGCGTCTGTTCCCAGCAAGTACAGTGTATTGGACTGAAGAGAAGCTACTGTTCTGGTCAGTTTCCTAAGCAGAGTTGAACTAGATATGCCCCGTGTGTGTAGGAAGCACAGTTCTTTTGTTCTGAGCAAGCTCACTGTTCTGGCCCTATAGGAAACACAGGAGAGTAGAAGAGTGCTGTTTTCTCAAAAGCAGAGTGTGTTTCTTGCAAGGCGAGCTAGCGTTTGTTTCCCAGTCCTAAACGGAGTTGAATCCCATGCAGATTCTGGTCCTACGAGCAAGAGTTGTTTTCTGCTAAGAAGAGTCACTATTGCGCTCCCATTGCCATACACAGTGCAAATAGCACTCGCGTCTGATCCCAGCAAGTACAGTGTATTGGACTGAAGAGAAGCTACTGTTCTTGTCAGTTTCCTAAGCAGAGTTGAACTAGATATGCCCCGTGTGTGTAGGAAGCACAGTTCTTTTGTTCTGAGCAAGCTCACTGTTCTGGCCCTATAGGAAACACAGGAGAGTAGAAGAGTGCTGGTTTCTCAAAAGCAGATTGTGTTTCTTGCAAGGCGAGCTAGCGTTTGTTTCCCAGTCCTAAACGGAGTTGAATCCCATGCAGATTCTGGTCCTACGAGCAAGAGTTGTTTTCTGCTAAGAAGAGTCACTATTGTGCTCCCATTGCCATACACAGTGCAAATAGCACTCGCGTCTGATCCCAGCAAGTACAGTGTATTGGACTGAAGAGAAGCTACTGTTCTTGTCAGTTTCCTAAGCAGAGTTGAACTAGATATGCCCCGTGTGTGTAGGAAGCACAGTTGTTTTGTTCTGAGCAAGCTCACTGTTCTGGCCCTATAGGAAACACAGGAGAGTAGAAGAGTGCTGTTTTCTCAAAAGCAAAGTGTGTTTCTTGCAAGGCGAGCTAGCGTTTGTTTCCCAGTCCTAAACGGAGTTGAATCCCATGCAGTTTCTGGTCCTACGAGCAAGAGTTGTTTTCTGCTAAGAAGAGTCACTATTGCGCTCCCATTGCCATACACAGTGCAAATAGCACTCGCGTCTGTTCCCAGCAAGTACAGTGTATTGGACTGAAGAGAAGCTACTGTTCTGGTCAGTTTCCTAAGCAGAGTTGAACTAGATATGCCCCGTGTGTGTAGGAAGCACAGTTCTTTTGTTCTGAGCAAGCTCACTGTTCTGGCCCTATAGGAAACACAGGAGAGTAGAAGAGTGCTGTTTTCTCAAAAGCAGAGTGTGTTTCTTGCAAGGCGAGCTAGCGTTTGTTTCCCAGTCCTAAACGGACTTGAATCCCATGCAGTTTCTGGTCCTACGAGCAAGAGTTGTTTTCTGCTAAGAAGAGTCACTATTGCGCTCCCATTGCCATACACAGTGCAAATAGCACTCGCGTCTGTTCCCAGCAAGTACAGTGTATTGGACTGAAGAGAAGCTACTGTTCTGGTCAGTTTCCTAAGCAGAGTTGAACTAGATATGCCCCGTGTGTGTAGGAAGCACAGTTCTTTTGTTCTGAGCAAGCTCACTGTTCTGGCCCTATAGGAAACACAGGAGAGTAGAAGAGTGCTGTTTTCTCAAAAGCAGAGTGTGTTTCTTGCAAGGCGAGCTAGCGTTTGTTTCCCAGTCCTAAACGGACTTGAATCCCATGCAGTTTCTGGTCCTACGAGCAAGAGTTGTTTTCTGCTAAGAAGAGTCACTATTGCGCTCCCATTGCCATACACAGTGCAAATAGCACTCGCGTCTGTTCCCAGCAAGTACAGTGTATTGGACTGAAGAGAAGCTACTGTTCTGGTCAGTTTCCTAAGCAGAGTTGAACTAGATATGCCCCGTGTGTGTAGGAAGCACAGTTCTTTTGTTCTGAGCAAGCTCACTGTTCTGGCCCTATAGGAAACACAGGAGAGTAGAAGAGTGCTGTTTTCTCAAAAGCAGAGTGTGTTTCTTGCAAGGCGAGCTAGCGTTTGTTTCCCAGTCCTAAACGGAGTTGAATCCCATGCAGTTTCTGGTCCTACGAGCAAGAGTTGTTTTCTGCTAAGAAGAGTCACTATTGCGCTCCCATTGCCATACACAGTGCAAATAGCACTCGCGTCTGTTCCCAGCAAGTACAGTGTATTGGACTGAAGAGAAGCTACTGTTCTGGTCAGTTTCCTAAGCAGAGTTGAACTAGATATGCCCCGTGTGTGTAGGAAGCACAGTTCTTTTGTTCTGAGCAAGCTCACTGTTCTGGCCCTATAGGAAACACAGGAGAGTAGAAGAGTGCTGTTTTCTCAAAAGCAGAGTGTGTTTCTTGCAAGGCGAGCTAGCGTTTGTTTCCCAGTCCTAAACGGAGTTGAATCCCATGCAGATTCTGGTCCTACGAGCAAGAGTTGTTTTCTGCTAAGAAGAGTCACTATTGCGCTCCCATTGCCATACACAGTGCAAATAGCACTCGCCTCTGTTCCCAGCAAGTGCAGTGTATTGAACTGAAGAGAAGCTACTGTTCTTGTCAGTTTCTTAAGCAGAGTTGAACTAGATATGCCCCGTGTGTGTAGGAAGCACAGTTCTTTTGTTCTGAGCAAGCTCACTGTTCTGGCCCTATAGGAAACACAGGAGAGTAGAAGAGTGCTGTTTTCTCAAAAGCAGAGTGTGTTTCTTGCAAGGCGAGCTAGCGTTTGTTTCCCAGTCCTAAACGGAGTTGAATCCCATGCAGTTTCTGGTCCTACGAGCAAGAGTTGTTTTCTGCTAAGAAGAGTCACTATTGCGCTCCCATTGCCATACACAGTGCAAATAGCACTCGCGTCTGTTCCCAGCAAGTACAGTGTATTGGACTGAAGAGAAGCTACTGTTCTGGTCAGTTTCCTAAGCAGAGTTGAACTAGATATGCCCCGTGTGTTTAGGAAGCACAGTTCCTTTGTTCTGAGCAAGCTCACTGTTCTGGCCCTGTAGGAAACACAGGAGAGTAGAAGAGTGCTGGTTTCTCAAAAGCAGATTGTGTTTCTTGCAAGGCGAGCTAGCGTTTGTTTCCCAGTCCTAAACGGAGTTGAATCCCATGCAGATTCTGGTCCTACGAGCAAGAGTTGTTTTCTGCTAAGAAGAGTCACTATTGCGCTCCCATTGCCATACACAGTGCAAATAGCACTCGCGTCTGATCCCAGCAAGTACAGTGTATTGGACTGAAGAGAAGCTACTGTCCTTGTCAGTTTCCTAAGCAGAGTTGAACTAGATATGCTCCGTGTGTGTAGGAAGCACAGTTCTTTTGTTCTGAGCAAGCTCACTGTTCTGGCCCTATAGGAAACACAGGAGAGTAGAAGAGTGCTGTTTTCTCAAAAGCAAAGTGTGTTTCTTGCAAGGCGAGCTAGCGTTTGTTTCCCAGTCCTAAACGGAGTTGAATCCCATGCAGTTTCTGGTCCTACGAGCAAGAGTTGTTTTCTGCTAAGAAGAGTCACTATTGCGCTCCCATTGCCATACACAGTGCAAATAGCACTCGCGTCTGTTCCCAGCAAGTACAGTGTATTGGACTGAAGAGAAGCTACTGTTCTTGTCAGTTTCCTAATCAGAGTTGAACTAGATATGCCCCGTGTGTGTAGGAAGCACAGTTCTTTTGTTCTGAGCAAGCTCACTGTTCTGGCCCTATAGGAAACACAGGAGAGTAGAAGAGTGCTGTTTTCTCAAAAGCAGAGTGTGTTTCTTGCAAGGCGAGCTAGCGTTTGTTTCCCAGTCCTAAACGGAGTTGAATCCCATGCAGTTTCTGGTCCTACGAGCAAGAGTTGTTTTCTGCTAAGAAGAGTCACTATTGCGCTCCCATTGCCATACACAGTGCAAATAGCACTCGCGTCTGTTCCCAGCAAGTACAGTGTATTGGACTGAAGAGAAGCTACTGTTCTGGTCAGTTTCCTAAGCAGAGTTGAACTAGATATGCCCCGTGTGTGTAGGAAGCACAGTTCTTTTGTTCTGAGCAAGCTCACTGTTCTGGCCCTATAGGAAACACAGGAGAGTAGAAGAGTGCTGTTTTCTCAAAAGCAGAGTGTGTTTCTTGCAAGGCGAGCTAGCGTTTGTTTCCCAGTCCTAAACGGAGTTGAATCCCATGCAGTTTCTGGTCCTACGAGCAAGAGTTGTTTTCTGCTAAGAAGAGTCACTATTGCGCTCCCATTACCATACACAGTGCAAATAGCACTCGCGTCTGTTCCCAGCAAGTACAGTGTATTGGACTGAAGAGAAGCTACTGTTCTGGTCAGTTTCCTAAGCAGAGTTGAACTAGATATGCCCCGTGTGTGTAGGAAGCACAGTTCTTTTGTTCTGAGCAAGCTCACTGTTCTGGCCCTATAGGAAACACAGGAGAGTAGAAGAGTGCTGTTTTCTCAAAAGCAGAGTGTGTTTCTTGCAAGGCGAAATAGCGTTTGTTTCCCAGTCCTAAACGGAGTTGAATCCCATGCAGTTTCTTGTCCTACGAGCAAGAGTTTTCTGCTAAGAAGAGTCACTATTGCGCTCCCATTGCCATACACAGTGCAAATAGCACTCGCGTCTGTTCCCAGCAAGTACAGTGTATTGGACTGAAGAGAAGCTACTGTTCTTGTCAGTTTCCTAAGCAGAGTTGAACTAGATATGCCCTGTGTGTGTAGGAAGCACAGTTCTTTTGTTCTGAGCAAGCTCACTGTTCTGGCCCTATAGGAAACACAGGAGAGTAGAAGAGTGCTGTTTTCTCAAAAGCAGAGTGTGTTACTTGCAAGGCGAGCTAGCGTTTGTTTCCCAGTCCTAAACGGAGTTGAATCCCATGCAGTTTCTGGTCCTACGAGCAAGAGTTGTTTTCTGCTAAGAAGAGTCACTATTGCGCTCCCATTGCCATACACAGTGCAAATAGCACTCGCGTCTGTTCCCAGCAAGTACAGTGTATTGGACTGAAGAGAAGCTACTGTTCTGGTCAGTTTCCTAAGCAGAGTTGAACTAGATATGCCCCGTGTGTGTAGGAAGCACAGTTCTTTTGTTCTGAGCAAGCTCAATGTTCTGGCCCTATAGGAAACACAGGAGAGTAGAAGAGTGCTGTTTTCTCAAAAGCAGAGTGTGTTTCTTGCAAGGCGAGCTAGCGTTTGTTTCCCAGTCCTAAACGGAGTTGAATCCCATGCAGTTTCTGGTCCTACGAGCAAGAGTTGTTTTCTGCTAAGAAGAGTCACTATTGCGCTCCCATTGCCATACACAGTGCAAATAGCACTCGCTTCTGTTCCCAGCAAGTACAGTGTGTATTGGACTGCAGAGAAGCTACTGTTCTGGTCAGTTTCCTAAGCAGAGTTGAACTAGATATGCCCCGTGTGTGTAGGAAGCACAGTTCTTTTGTTCTGAGCAAGCTCACTGTTCTGGCCCTATAGGAAACACAGGAGAGTAGAAGAGTGCTGTTTTCTCAAAAGCAGAGTGTGTTTCTTGCAAGGCGAGCTAGAGTTTGTTTCCCAGTCCTAAACGGAGTTGAATCCCATGCAGTTTCTGGTCCTACGAGCAAGAGTTGTTTTCTGCTAAGAAGAGTCACTATTGCGCTCCCATTGCCATACTCAGTGCAAATAGCACTCGCGTCTGTTCCCAGCAAGTACAGTGTATTGGACTGAAGAGAAGCTACTGTTCTTGTCAGTTTCCTAAGCAGAGTTGAACTAGATATGCCCCGTGTGTGTAGGAAGCACAGTTCTTTTGTTCTGAGCAAGCTCACTGTTCTGGCCCTATAGGAAACACAGGAGAGTAGAAGAGTGCTGTTTTCTCAAAAGCAGAGTGTGTTTCTTGCAAGGCGAGCTAGCGTTTGTTTCCCAGTCCTAAACGGAGTTGAATCCCATGCAGTTTCTGGTCCTACGAGCAAGAGTTGTTTTCTGCTAAGAAGAGTCACTATTGCGCTCCCATTGCCATACACAGTGCAAATAGCACTCGCGTCTGTTCCCAGCAAGTACAGTGTATTGGACTGAAGAGAAGCTACTGTTCTGGTCAGTTTCCTAAGCAGAGTTGAACTAGATATGGCCCGTGTGTGTAGGAAGCACAGTTCTTTTGTTCTGAGCAAGCTCACTGTTCTGGCCCTATAGGAAACACAGGAGAGTAGAAGAGTGCTGTTTTCTCAAAAGCAGAGTGTGTTTCTTGCAAGGCGAGCTAGCGTTTGTTTCCCAGTCCTAAACGGAGTTGAATCCCATGCAGTTTCTGGTCCTACGAGCAAGAGTTGTTTTCTGCTAAGAAGAGTCACTATTGCGCTCCCATTGCCATACACAGTGCAAATAGCACTCGCGTCTGTTCCCAGCAAGTACAGTGTATTGGACTGAAGAGAAGCTACTGTTCTGGTCAGTTTCCTAAGCAGAGTTGAACTAGATATGCCCCGTGTGTGTAGGAAGCACAGTTCTTTTGTTCTGAGCAAGCTCACTGTTCTGGCCCTATAGGAAACACAGGAGAGTAGAAGAGTGCTGTTTTCTCAAAAGCAGAGTGTGTTTCTTGCAAGGCGAGCTAGCGTTTGTTTCCCAGTCCTAAACGGAGTTGAATCCCATGCAGTTTCTGGTCCTACGAGCAAGAGTTGTTTTCTGCTAAGAAGAGTCACTATTGCGCTCCCATTGCCATACACAGTGCAAATAGCACTCGCGTCTGTTCCCAGCAAGTACAGTGTATTGGACTGAAGAGAAGCTACTGTTCTGGTCAGTTTCCTAAGCAGAGTTGAACTAGATATGCCCCGTGTGTGTAGGAAGCACAGTTCTTTTGTTCTGAGCAAGCTCACTGTTCTGGCCCTATAGGAAACACAGGAGAGTAGAAGAGTGCTGTTTTCGCAAAAGCAGAGTGTGTTTCTTGCAAGGCGAGCTAGCGTTTGTTTCCCAGTCCTAAACGGAGTTGAATCCCATGCAGTTTCTGGTCCTACGAGCAAGAGTTGTTTTCTGCTAAGAAGAGTCACTATTGCGCTCCCATTGCCATACACAGTGCAAATAGCACTCGCGTCTGTTCCCAGCAAGTACAGTGTATTGGACTGAAGAGAAGCTACTGTTCTTGTCAGTTTCCTAAGCAGAGTTGAACTAGATATGCCCTGTGTGTGTAGGAAGCACAGTTCTTTTGTTCTGAGCAAGCTCACTGTTCTGGCCCTATAGGAAACACAGGAGAGTAGAAGAGTGCTGTTTTCTCAAAAGCAGAGTGTGTTACTTGCAAGGCGAGCTAGCGTTTGTTTCCCAGTCCTAAACGGAGTTGAATCCCATGCAGTTTCTGGTCCTACGAGCAAGAGTTGTTTTCTGCTAAGAAGAGTCACTATTGCGCTCCCATTGCCATACACAGTGCAAATAGCACTCGCGTCTGTTCCCAGCAAGTACAGTGTATTGGACTGAAGAGAAGCTACTGTTCTGGTCAGTTTCCTAAGCAGAGTTGAACTAGATATGCCCCGTGTGTGTAGGAAGCACAGTTCTTTTGTTCTGAGCAAGCTCAATGTTCTGGCCCTATAGGAAACACAGGAGAGTAGAAGAGTGCTGTTTTCTCAAAAGCAGAGTGTGTTTCTTGCAAGGCGAGCTAGCGTTTGTTTCCCAGTCCTAAACGGAGTTGAATCCCATGCAGTTTCTGGTCCTACGAGCAAGAGTTGTTTTCTGCTAAGAAGAGTCACTATTGCGCTCCCATTGCCATACACAGTGCAAATAGCACTCGCTTCTGTTCCCAGCAAGTACAGTGTGTATTGGACTGCAGAGAAGCTACTGTTCTGGTCAGTTTCCTAAGCAGAGTTGAACTAGATATGCCCCGTGTGTGTAGGAAGCACAGTTCTTTTGTTCTGAGCAAGCTCACTGTTCTGGCCCTATAGGAAACACAGGAGAGTAGAAGAGTGCTGTTTTCTCAAAAGCAGAGTGTGTTTCTTGCAAGGCGAGCTAGAGTTTGTTTCCCAGTCCTAAACGGAGTTGAATCCCATGCAGTTTCTGGTCCTACGAGCAAGAGTTGTTTTCTGCTAAGAAGAGTCACTATTGCGCTCCCATTGCCATACTCAGTGCAAATAGCACTCGCGTCTGTTCCCAGCAAGTACAGTGTATTGGACTGAAGAGAAGCTACTGTTCTTGTCAGTTTCCTAAGCAGAGTTGAACTAGATATGCCCCGTGTGTGTAGGAAGCACAGTTCTTTTGTTCTGAGCAAGCTCACTGTTCTGGCCCTATAGGAAACACAGGAGAGTAGAAGAGTGCTGTTTTCTCAAAAGCAGAGTGTGTTTCTTGCAAGGCGAGCTAGCGTTTGTTTCCCAGTCCTAAACGGAGTTGAATCCCATGCAGTTTCTGGTCCTACGAGCAATAGTTGTTTTCTGCTAAGAAGAGTCACTATTGCGCTCCCATTGCCATACACAGTGCAAATAGCACTCGCGTCTGTTCCCAGCAAGTACAGTGTATTGGACTGAAGAGAAGCTACTGTTCTGGTCAGTTTCCTAAGCAGAGTTGAACTAGATATGGCCCGTGTGTGTAGGAAGCACAGTTCTTTTGTTCTGAGCAAGCTCACTGTTCTGGCCCTATAGGAAACACAGGAGAGTAGAAGAGTGCTGTTTTCTCAAAAGCAGAGTGTGTTTCTTGCAAGGCGAGCTAGCGTTTGTTTCCCAGTCCTAAACGGAGTTGAATCCCATGCAGTTTCTGGTCCTACGAGCAAGAGTTGTTTTCTGCTAAGAAGAGTCACTATTGCGCTCCCATTGCCATACACAGTGCAAATAGCACTCGCGTCTGTTCCCAGCAAGTACAGTGTATTGGACTGAAGAGAAGCTACTGTTCTGGTCAGTTTCCTAAGCAGAGTTGAACTAGATATGCCCCGTGTGTGTAGGAAGCACAGTTCTTTTGTTCTGAGCAAGCTCACTGTTCTGGCCCTATAGGAAACACAGGAGAGTAGAAGAGTGCTGTTTTCTCAAAAGCAGAGTGTGTTTCTTGCAAGGCGAGCTAGCGTTTGTTTCCCAGTCCTAAACGGAGTTGAATCCCATGCAGTTTCTGGTCCTACGAGCAAGAGTTGTTTTCTGCTAAGAAGAGTCACTATTGCGCTCCCATTGCCATACACAGTGCAAATAGCACTCGCGTCTGTTCCCAGCAAGTACAGTGTATTGGACTGAAGAGAAGCTACTGTTCTGGTCAGTTTCCTAAGCAGAGTTGAACTAGATATGCCCCGTGTGTGTAGGAAGCACAGTTCTTTTGTTCTGAGCAAGCTCACTGTTCTGGCCCTATAGGAAACACAGGAGAGTAGAAGAGTGCTGTTTTCGCAAAAGCAGAGTGTGTTTCTTGCAAGGCGAGCTAGCGTTTGTTTCCCAGTCCTAAACGGAGTTGAATCCCATGCAGTTTCTGGTCCTACGAGCAAGAGTTGTTTTCTGCTAAGAAGAGTCACTATTGCGCTCCCATTGCCATACACAGTGCAAATAGCACTCGCGTCTGTTCCCAGCAAGTACAGTGTATTGGACTGAAGAGAAGCTACTGTCCTTGTCAGTTTCCTAAGCAGAGTTGAACTAGATATGCCCCGTGTGTGTAGGAAGCACAGTTCTTTTGTTCTGAGCAAGCTCACTGTTCTGGCCCTATAGGAAACACAGGAGAGTAGAAGAGTGCTGTTTTCTCAAAAGCAAAGTGTGTTTCTTGCAAGGCGAGCTAGCGTTTGTTTCCCAGTCCTAAACGGAGTTGAATCCCATGCAGTTTCTGGTCCTACGAGCAAGAGTTGTTTTCTGCTAAGAAGAGTCACTATTGCGCTCCCATTGCCATACACAGTGCAAATAGCACTCGCGTCTGTTCCCAGCAAGTACAGTGTATTGGACTGAAGAGAAGCTACTGTTCTTGTCAGTTTCCTAATCAGAGTTGAACTAGATATGCCCCGTGTGTGTAGGAAGCACAGTTCTTTTGTTCTGAGCAAGCTCACTGTTCTGGCCCTATAGGAAACACAGGAGAGTAGAAGAGTGCTGTTTTCTCAAAAGCAGAGTGTGTTTCTTGCAAGGCGAGCTAGCGTTTGTTTCCCAGTCCTAAACGGAGTTGAATCCCATGCAGTTTCTGGTCCTACGAGCAAGAGTTGTTTTCTGCTAAGAAGAGTCACTATTGCGCTCCCATTGCCATACACAGTGCAAATAGCACTCGCGTCTGTTCCCAGCAAGTACAGTGTATTGGACTGAAGAGAAGCTACTGTTCTGGTCAGTTTCCTAAGCAGAGTTGAACTAGATATGCCCCGTGTGTGTAGGAAGCACAGTTCTTTTGTTCTGAGCAAGCTCACTGTTCTGGCCCTATAGGAAACACAGGAGAGTAGAAGAGTGCTGTTTTCTCAAAAGCAGAGTGTGTTTCTTGCAAGGCGAGCTAGCGTTTGTTTCCCAGTCCTAAACGGAGTTGAATCCCATGCAGTTTCTGGTCCTACGAGCAAGAGTTGTTTTCTGCTAAGAAGAGTCACTATTGCGCTCCCATTACCATACACAGTGCAAATAGCACTCGCGTCTGTTCCCAGCAAGTACAGTGTATTGGACTGAAGAGAAGCTACTGTTCTGGTCAGTTTCCTAAGCAGAGTTGAACTAGATATGCCCCGTGTGTGTAGGAAGCACAGTTCTTTTGTTCTGAGCAAGCTCACTGTTCTGGCCCTATAGGAAACACAGGAGAGTAGAAGAGTGCTGTTTTCTCAAAAGCAGAGTGTGTTTCTTGCAAGGCGAAATAGCGTTTGTTTCCCAGTCCTAAACGGAGTTGAATCCCATGCAGTTTCTTGTCCTACGAGCAAGAGTTTTCTGCTAAGAAGAGTCACTATTGCGCTCCCATTGCCATACACAGTGCAAATAGCACTCGCGTCTGTTCCCAGCAAGTACAGTGTATTGGACTGAAGAGAAGCTACTGTTCTTGTCAGTTTCCTAAGCAGAGTTGAACTAGATATGCCCTGTGTGTGTAGGAAGCACAGTTCTTTTGTTCTGAGCAAGCTCACTGTTCTGGCCCTATAGGAAACACAGGAGAGTAGAAGAGTGCTGTTTTCTCAAAAGCAGAGTGTGTTACTTGCAAGGCGAGCTAGCGTTTGTTTCCCAGTCCTAAACGGAGTTGAATCCCATGCAGTTTCTGGTCCTACGAGCAAGAGTTGTTTTCTGCTAAGAAGAGTCACTATTGCGCTCCCATTGCCATACACAGTGCAAATAGCACTCGCGTCTGTTCCCAGCAAGTACAGTGTATTGGACTGAAGAGAAGCTACTGTTCTGGTCAGTTTCCTAAGCAGAGTTGAACTAGATATGCCCCGTGTGTGTAGGAAGCACAGTTCTTTTGTTCTGAGCAAGCTCACTGTTCTGGCCCTATAGGAAACACAGGAGAGTAGAAGAGTGCTGTTTTCTCAAAAGCAGAGTGTGTTTTTTGCAAGGCGAGCTAGCGTTTGTTTCCCAGTCCTAAACGGAGTTGAATCCCATGCAGATTCTGGTCCTACGAGCAAGAGTTGTTTTCTGCTAAGAAGAGTCACTATTGCGCTCCCATTACCATACACAGTGCAAATAGTACTTGCGTCTGTTCCCAGCAAGTACAGTGTATTGGACTGAAGAGAAGCTACTGTTCTTGTCAATTTCCTAAGCAGAGTTGAACTAGATATGCCCCGTGTGTGTAGGAAGCACAGTTCTTTTGTTCTGAGCAAGCTCACTGTTCTGGCCCTATAGGAAACACAGGAGAGTAGAAGAGTGCTGTTTTCTCAAAAGCAGAGTGTGTTTCTTGCAAGGCGAGCTAGCGTTTGTTTCCCAGTCCTAAACGGAGTTGAATCCCATGCAGTTTCTGGTCCTACGAGCAAGAGTTGTTTTCTGCTAAGAAGAGTCACTATTGCGCTCCCATTGCCATACACAGTGCAAATAGTACTCGCGTCTGTTCCCAGCAAGTACAGTGTATTGGACTGAAGAGAAGCTACTGTTCTGGTCAGTTTCCTAAGCAGAGTTGAACTAGATATGCCCAGTGTGTGTAGGAAGCACAGTTCTTTTGTTCTGAGCAAGCTCACTGTTCTGGCCCTATAGGAAACACAGGAGAGTAGAAGAGTGCTGTTTTCTCAAAAGCAGAGTGTGTTTCTTGCAAGGCGAGCTAGCGTTTGTTTCCCAGTCCTAAACGGAGTTGAATCCCATGCAGTTTCTGGTCCTACGAGCAAGAGTTGTTTTCTGCTAAGAAGAGTCACTATTGCGCTCCCATTGCCATACACAGTGCAAATAGCACTCGCGTCTGTTCCCAGCAAGTACAGTGTATTGGACTGAAGAGAAGCTACTGTTCTGGTCAGTTTCCTAAGCAGAGTTGAACAAGATATGCCCCGTGTGTGTAGGAAGCACAGTTCTTTTGTTCTGAGCAAGCTCAATGTTCTGGCCCTATAGGAAACACAGGAGAGTAGAAGAGTGCTGTTTTCTCAAAAGCAGAGTGTGTTTCTTGCAAGGCGACTGTTCTTGTCAGTTTCCTAAGCAGAGTTGAACTAGATATGCCCCGTGTGTGTAGGAAGCACAGTTCTTTTGTTCTGAGCAAGCTCACTGTTCTGGCCCTATAGGAAACACAGGAGAGTAGAAGAGTGCTGTTTTCTCAAAAGCAGAGTGTGTTTCTTGCAAGGCGAGCTAGCGTTTGTTTCCCAGTCCTAAACGGAGTTGAATCCCATGCAGTTTCTGGTCCTACGAGCAAGAGTTGTTTTCTGCTAAGAAGAGTCACTATTGCGCTCCCATTGCCATACACAGTGCAAATAGCACTCGCGTCTGTTCCCAGCAAGTACAGTGTATTGGACTGAAGAGAAGCTACTGTTCTGGTCAGTTTCCTAAGCAGAGTTGAACTAGATATGCCCCGTGTGTGTAGGAAGCACAGTTCTTTTGTTCTGAGCAAGCTCACTGTTCTGGCCCTATAGGAAACACAGGAGAGTAGAAGAGTGCTGTTTTCTCAAAAGCAGAGTGTGTTTCTTGCAAGGCGAAATAGCGTTTGTTTCCCAGTCCTAAACGGAGTTGAATCCCATGCAGTTTCTGGTCCTACGAGCAAGAGTTTTCTGCTAAGAAGAGTCACTATTGCGCTCCCATTGCCATACACAGTGCAAATAGCACTCGCGTCTGTTCCCAGCAAGTACAGTGTATTGGACTGAAGAGAAGCTACTGTTCTGGTCAGTTTCCTAAGCAGAGTTGAACTAGATATGCCCCGTGTGTGTAGGAAGCACAGTTCTTTTGTTCTGAGCAAGCTCACTGTTCTGGCCCTATAGGAAACACAGGAGAGTAGAAGAGTGCTGTTTTCTTAAAAGCAGAGTGTGTTTCTTGCAAGGCGAGCTAGCGTTTGTTTCCCAGTCCTAAACGGAGTTGAATCCCATGCAGTTTCTGGTCCTACGAGCAAGAGTTGTTTTCTGCTAAGAAGAGTCACTATTGCGCTCCCATTGCCATACACAGTGCAAATAGCACTCGCGTCTGTTCCCAGCAAGTACAGTGTATTGGACTGAAGAGAAGCTACTGTTCTTGTCAGTTTCCTAAGCAGAGTTGAACTAGATATGCCCCGTGTGTGTAGGAAGCACAGTTCTTTTGTTCTGAGCAAGCTCACTGTTCTGGCCCTATAGGAAACACAGGAGAGTAGAAGAGTGCTGTTTTCTCAAAAGCAGAGTGTGTTTCTTGCAAGGCGAGCTAGCGTTTGTTTCCCAGTCCTAAACGGAGTTGAATCCCATGCAGTTTCTGGTCCTACGAGCAAGAGTTGTTTTCTGCTAAGAAGAGTCACTATTGCGCTCCCATTGCCATACACAGTGCAAATAGCACTCGCGTCTGTTCCCAGCAAGTACAGTGTATTGGACTGAAGAGAAGCTACTGTTCTGGTCAGTTTCCTAAGCAGAGTTGAACTAGATATGCCCCGTGTGTGTAGGAAGCACAGTTCTTTTGTTCTGAGCAAGCTCACTGTTCTGGCCCTATAGGAAACACAGGAGAGTAGAAGAGTGCTGTTTTCTCAAAAGCAGAGTGTGTTTCTTGCAAGGCGAGCTAGCGTTTGTTTCCCAGTCCTAAACGGAGTTGAATCCCATGCAGTTTCTGGTCCTACGAGCAAGAGTTGTTTTCTGCTAAGAAGAGTCACTATTGCGCTCCCATTGCCATACACAGTGCAAATAGCACTCGCGTCTGTTCCCAGGAAGTACAGTGTATTGGACTGAAGAGAAGCTACTGTTCTGGTCAGTTTCCTAAGCAGAGTTGAACTAGATATGCCCCGTATGTGTAGGAAGCACAGTTCTTTTGTTCTGAGCAAGCTCACTGTTCTGGCCCTATAGGAAACACAGGAGAGTTAAGAGTGCTGTTTTCTCAAAAGCAGAGTGTGTTTCTTGCAAGGCGAGCTAGCGTTTGTTTCCCAGTCCTAAACGGAGTTGAATCCCATGCAGTTTCTGGTCCTACGAGCAAGAGTTGTTTTCTGCTAAGAAGAGTCACTATTGCGCTCCCTTTGCCATACACAGTGCAAATAGCACTCGCTTCTGTTCCCAGCAAGTACAGTGTGTATTGGACTGCAGAGAAGCTACTGTTCTGGTCAGTTTCCTAAGCAGAGTTGAACTAGATATGCCCCGTGTGTGTAGGAAGCACAGTTCTTTTGTTCTGAGCAAGCTCACTGTTCTGGCCCTATAGGAAACACAGGAGAGTAGAAGAGTGCTGTTTTCTCAAAAGCAGAGTGTGTTTCTTGCAAGGCGAGCTAGCGTTTGTTTCCCAGTCCTAAACGGAGTTGAATCCCATGCAGTTTCTGGTCCTACGAGCAAGAGTTGTTTTCTGCTAAGAAGAGTCACTATTGCGCTCCCATTGCCATACACAGTGCAAATAGCACTCGCGTCTGTTCCCAGCAAGTACAGTGTATTGGACTGAAGAGAAGCTACTGTTCTGGTCAGTTTCCTAAGCAGAGTTGAACTAGATATGCCCCGTGTGTGTAGGAAGCACAGTTCTTTTGTTCTGAGCAAGCTCACTGTTCTGGCCCTATAGGAAACACAGGAGAGTAGAAGAGTGCTGTTTTCTCAAAAGCAGAGTGTGTTTCTTGCAAGGCGAGCTAGCGTTTGTTTCCCAGTCCTAAACGGAGTTGAATCCCATGCAGTTTCTGGTCCTACGAGCAAGAGTTGTTTTCTGCTAAGAAGAGTCACTATTGCGCTCCCTTTGCCATACACAGTGCAAATAGCACTCGCTTCTGTTCCCAGCAAGTACAGTGTGTATTGGACTGCAGAGAAGCTACTGTTCTGGTCAGTTTCCTAAGCAGAGTTGAACTAGATATGCCCCGTGTGTGTAGGAAGCACAGTTCTTTTGTTCTGAGCAAGCTCACTGTTCTGGCCCTATAGGAAACACAGCAGAGTAGAAGAGTGCTGTTTTCTCAAAAGCAGAGTGTGTTTCTTGCAAGGCGAGCTAGAGTTTGTTTCCCAGTCCTAAACGGAGTTGAATCCCATGCAGTTTCTGGTCCTACGAGCAAGAGTTGTTTTCTGCTAAGAAGAGTCACTATTGCGCTCCCATTGCCATACACAGTGCAAATAGCACTCGCGTCTGTTCCCAGCAAGTACAGTGTATTGGACTGAAGAGAAGCTACTGTTCTGGTCAGTTTCCTAAGCAGAGTTGAACTAGATATGCCCCGTGTGTGTAGGAAGCACAGTTCTTTTGTTCTGAGCAAGCTCACTGTTCTGGCCCTATAGGAAACACAGGAGAGTAGAAGAGTGCTGTTTTCTCAAAAGCAGAGTGTGTTTCTTGCAAGGCGAGCTAGCGTTTGTTTCCCAGTCCTAAACGGAGTTGAATCCCATGCAGTTTCTGGTCCTACGAGCAAGAGTTGTTTTCTGCTAAGAAGAGTCACTATTGCGCTCCCATTGCCATACACAGTGCAAATAGCACTCGCGTCTGTTCCCAGCAAGTACAGTGTATTGGACTGAAGAGAAGCTACTGTTCTGGTCAGTTTCCTAAGCAGAGTTGAACTAGATATGCCCCGTGTGTGTAGGAAGCACAGTTCTTTTGTTCTGAGCAAGCTCACTGTTCTGGCCCTATAGGAAACACAGGAGAGTAGAAGAGTGCTGTTTTCTCAAAAGCAGAGTGTGTTTCTTGCAAGGCGAGCTAGCGTTTGTTTCCCAGTCCTAAACGGAGTTGAATCCCATGCAGTTTCTGGTCCTACGAGCAAGAGTTGTTTTCTGCTAAGAAGAGTCACTATTGCGCTCCCATTGCCATACACAGTGCAAATAGCACTCGCGTCTGTTCCCAGCAAGTACAGTGTATTGGACTGAAGAGAAGCTACTGTTCTGGTCAGTTTCCTAAGCAGAGTTGAACTAGATATGCCCCGTGTGTGTAGGAAGCACAGTTCTTTTGTTCTGAGCAAGCTCACTGTTCTGGCCCTATAGGAAACACAGGAGAGTAGAAGAGTGCTGTTTTCTCAAAAGCAGAGTGTGTTTCTTGCAAGGCGAGCTAGCGTTTGTTTCCCAGTCCTAAACGGAGTTGAATCCCATGTAGATTCTGGTCCTACGAGCAAGAGTTGTTTTCTGCTAAGAAGAGTCACTATTGCGCTCCCATTGCCATACACAGTGCAAATAGCACTCGCGTCTGTTCCCAGCAAGTACAGTGTATTGGACTGTAGAGAAGCTACTGTTCTGGTCAGTTTCCTAAGCAGAGTTGAACTAGATATGCCCTGTGTGTGTAGGAAGCACAGTTCTTTTGTTCTGAGCAAGCTCACTGTTCTGGCCCTATAGGAAACACAGGAGAGTAGAAGAGTGCTGTTTTCTCAAAAGCAGAGTGTGTTTCTTGCAAGGCGAGCTAGCGTTTGTTTCCCAGTCCTAAACGGAGTTGAATCCCATGCAGATTCTGGTCCTACGAGCAAGAGTTGTTTTCTGCTAAGAAGAGTCACTATTGCGCTCCCATTGCCATACACAGTGCAAATAGCACTCGCCTCTGTTCCCAGCAAGTGCAGTGTATTGAACTGAAGAGAAGCTACTGTTCTTGTCAGTTTCTTAAGCAGAGTTGAACTAGATATGCCCCGTGTGTGTAGGAAGCACAGTTCTTTTGTTCTGAGCAAGCTCACTGTTCTGGCCCTATAGGAAACACAGGAGAGTAGAAGAGTGCTGTTTTCTCAAAAGCAGAGTGTGTTTCTTGCAAGGCGAGCTAGCGTTTGTTTCCCAGTCCTAAACGGAGTTGAATCCCATGCAGTTTCTGGTCCTACGAGCAAGAGTTGTTTTCTGCTAAGAAGAGTCACTATTGTGCTCCCATTGCCATACACAGTGCAAATAGCACTCGCGTCTGTTCCCAGCAAGTACAGTGTATTGGACTGAAGAGAAGCTACTGTTCTGGTCAGCTTCCTAAGCAGAGTTGAACTAGATATGCCCCGTGTTTGTAGGAAGCACAGTTCTTTTGTTCTGAGCAAGCTCACTGTTCTGGCCCTATAGGAAACACAGGAGAGTAGAAGAGTGCTGTTTTCTCAAAAGCAGAGTGTGTTTCTTGCAAGGCGAGCTAGCGTTTGTTTCCCAGTCCTAAACGGAGTTGAATCCCATGCAGATTCTGGTCCTACGAGCAAGAGTTGTTTTCTGCTAAGAAGAGTCACTATTGCGCTCCCATTGCCATACACAGTGCAAATAGTACTTGCGTCTGTTCCCAGCAAGTACAGTGTATTGGACTGAAGAGAAGCTACTGTTCTTGTCAATTTCCTAAGCAGAGTTGAACTAGATATGCCCCGTGTGTGTAGGAAGCACAGTTCTTTTGTTCTGAGCAAGCTCACTGTTCTGGCCCTATAGGAAACACAGGAGAGTAGAAGAGTGCTGTTTTCTCAAAAGCAGAGTGTGTTTCTTGCAAGGCGAGCTAGCGTTTGTTTCCCAGTCCTAAACGGAGTTGAATCCCATGCAGTTTCTGGTCCTACGAGCAAGAGTTGTTTTCTGCTAAGAAGAGTCACTATTGCGCTCCCATTGCCATACACAGTGCAAATAGTACTCGCGTCTGTTCCCAGCAAGTACAGTGTATTGGACTGAAGAGAAGCTACTGTTCTGGTCAGTTTCCTAAGCAGAGTTGAACTAGATATGCCCCGTGTGTGTAGGAAGCACAGTTCTTTTGTTCTGAGCAAGCTCACTGTTCTGGCCCTATAGGAAACACAGGAGAGTAGAAGAGTGCTGTTTTCTCAAAAGCAGAGTGTGTTTCTTGCAAGGCGAGCTAGCGTTTGTTTCCCAGTCCTAAACGGAGTTGAATCCCATGCAGTTTCTGGTCCTACGAGCAAGAGTTGTTTTCTGCTAAGAAGAGTCACTATTGCGCTCCCATTGCCATACACAGTGCAAATAGCACTCGCGTCTGTTCCCAGCAAGTACAGTGTATTGGACTGAAGAGAAGCTACTGTTCTGGTCAGTTTCCTAAGCAGAGTTGAACAAGATATGCCCCGTGTGTGTAGGAAGCACAGTTCTTTTGTTCTAAGCAAGCTCAATGTTCTGGCCCTATAGGAAACACAGGAGAGTAGAAGAGTGCTGTTTTCTCAAAAGCAGAGTGTGTTTCTTGCAAGGCGACTATTCTTGTCAGTTTCCTAAGCAGAGTTGAACTAGATATGCCCCGTGTGTGTAGGAAGCACAGTTCTTTTGTTCTGAGCAAGCTCACTGTTCTGGCCCTATAGGAAACACAGGAGAGTAGAAGAGTGCTGTTTTCTCAAAAGCAGAGTGTGTTTCTTGCAAGGCGAGCTAGCGTTTGTTTCCCAGTCCTAAACGGAGTTGAATCCCATGCAGTTTCTGGTCCTACGAGCAAGAGTTGTTTTCTGCTAAGAAGAGTCACTATTGCGCTCCCATTGCCATACACAGTGCAAATAGCACTCGCGTCTGTTCCCAGCAAGTACAGTGTATTGGACTGAAGAGAAGCTACTGTTCTGGTCAGTTTCCTAAGCAGAGTTGAACTAGATATGCCCCGTGTGTGTAGGAAGCACAGTTCTTTTGTTCTGAGCAAGCTCACTGTTCTGGCCCTATAGGAAACACAGGAGAGTAGAAGAGTGCTGTTTTCTCAAAAGCAGAGTGTGTTTCTTGCAAGGCGAGCTAGCGTTTGTTTCCCAGTCCTAAACGGAGTTGAATCCCATGCAGTTTCTGGTCCTACGAGCAAGAGTTGTTTTCTGCTAAGAAGAGTCACTATTGCGCTCCCATTGCCATACACAGTGCAAATAGCACTCGCGTCTGTTCCCAGCAAGTACAGTGTATTGGACTGAAGAGAAGTTACTGTTCTGGTCAGTTTCCTAAGCAGAGTTGAACTAGATATGCCCCGTGTGTGTAGGAAGCACAGTTCTTTTGTTCTGAGCAAGCTCACTGTTCTGGCCCTATAGGAAACACAGGAGAGTAGAAGAGTGCTGTTTTCTCAAAAGCAGAGTGTGTTTCTTGCAAGGCGAGCTAGCGTTTGTTTCCCAGTCCTAAACGGAGTTGAATCCCATGCAGATTCTGGTCCTACGAGCAAGAGTTGTTTTCTGCTAAGAAGAGTCACTATTGCGCTCCCATTGCCATACACAGTGCAAATAGCACTCGCGTCTGTTCCCAGCAAGTACAGTGTATTGGACTGAAGAGAAGCTACTGTTCTGGTCAGTTTCCTAAGCAGAGTTGAACTAGATATGCCCCGTGTGTGTAGGAAGCACAGTTCTTTTGTTCTGAGCAAGCTCACTGTTCTGGCCCTATAGGAAACACAGGAGAGTAGAAGAGTGCTGTTTTCTCAAAAGCAGAGTGTGTTTCTTGCAAGGCGAGCTAGCGTTTGTTTCCCAGTCCTAAACGGAGTTGAATCCCATGCAGATTCTGGTCCTACGAGCAAGAGTTGTTTTCTGCTAAGAAGAGTCACTATTGCGCTCCCATTGCCATACACAGTGCAAATAGCACTCGCGTCTGTTCCCAGCAAGTACAGTGTATTGGACTGAAGAGAAGCTACTGTTCTGGTCAGTTTCCTAAGCAGAGTTGAACTAGATATGCCCCGTGTGTGTAGGAAGCACAGTTCTTTTGTTCTGAGCAAGCTCACTGTTCTGGCCCTATAGGAAACACAGGAGAGTAGAAGAGTGCTGTTTTCTCAAAAGCAGAGTGTGTTTCTTGCAAGGCGAGCTAGCGTTTGTTTCCCAGTCCTAAACGGAGTTGAATCCCATGTAGATTCTGGTCCTACGAGCAAGAGTTGTTTTCTGCTAAGAAGAGTCACTATTGCGCTCCCATTGCCATACACAGTGCAAATAGCACTCGCGTCTGTTCCCAGCAACCCAGTGTATTGGACTGTAGAGAAGCTACTGTTCTGGTCAGTTTCCTAAGCAGAGTTGAAGTTGATATGCCCTGTGTCTGTAGGAAGCACAGTTCTTTTGTTCTGAGCAAGCTCACTGTTCTGGCCCTATAGGAAACACAGGAGAGTAGAAGAGTGCTGTTTTCTCAAAAGCAGAGTGTGTTTCTTGCAAGGCGAGCTAGCGTTTGTTTCCCAGTCCTAAACGGAGTTGAATCCCATGCAGATTCTGGTCCTACGAGCAAGAGTTGTTTTCTGCTAAGAAGAGTCACTATTGCGCTCCCATTGCCATACACAGTGCAAAGAGCACTCGCGTCTGTTCCCAGCAAGTGCAGTGTATTGAACTGAAGAGAAGCTACTGTTCTTGTCAGTTTCTTAAGCAGAGTTGAACTAGATATGCCCCGTGTGTGTAGGAAGCACAGTTCTTTTGTTCTGAGCAAGCTCACTGTTCTGGCCCTATAGGAAACACAGGAGAGTAGAAGAGTGCTGTTTTCTCAAAAGCAGAGTGTGTTTCTTGCAAGGCGAGCTAGCGTTTGTTTCCCAGTCCTAAATGGAGTAGAATCCCATGCAGTTTCTGGTCCTACGAGCAAGAGTTGTTTTCTGCTAAGAAGAGTCACTATTGTGCTCCCATTGCCATACACAGTGCAAATAGCACTCGCGTCTGTTCCCAGCAAGTACAGTGTATTGGACTGAAGAGAAGCTACTGTTCTGGTCAGCTTCCTAAGCAGAGTTGAACTAGATATGCCCCGTGTGTGTAGGAAGCACAGTTCTTTTGTTCTGAGCAAGCTCACTGTTCTGGCCCTATAGGAAACACAGGAGAGTAGAAGAGTGCTGTTTTCTCAAAAGCAGAGTGTGTTTCTTGCAAGGCGAGCTAGCGTTTGTTTCCCAGTCCTAAACGGAGTTGAATCCCATGCAGTTTCTGGTCCTACGAGCAAGAGTTGTTTTCTGCTAAGAAGAGTCACTATTGCGCTCCCATTGCCATACACAGTGCAAATAGCACTCGCGTCTGTTCCCAGCAAGTACAGTGTATTGGACTGAAGAGAAGCTACTGTTCTGGTCAGTTTCCTAAGCAGAGTTGAACTAGATATGCCCCGTGTGTGTAGGAAGCACAGTTCTTTTGTTCTGAGCAAGCTCACTGTTCTGGCCCTATAGGAAACACAGGAGAGTAGAAGAGTGCTGTTTTCTCAAAAGCAGAGTGTGTTTCTTGCAAGGCGAGCTAGCGTTTGTTTCCCAGTCCTAAACGGAGTTGAATCCCATGTAGATTCTGGTCCTACGAGCAGAGTTGTTTTCTGCTAAGAAGAGTCACTATTGCGCTCCCATTGCCATACACAGTGCAAATAGCACTCGCGTCTGTTCCCAGCAAGTACAGTGTATTGGACTGTAGAGAAGCTACTGTTCTGGTCAGTTTCCTAAGCAGAGTTGAACTAGATATGCCCTGTGTGTGTAGGAAGCACAGTTCTTTTGTTCTGAGCAAGCTCACTGTTCTGGCCCTATAGGAAACACAGGAGAGTAGAAGAGTGCTGTTTTCTCAAAAGCAGAGTGTGTTTCTTGCAAGGCGAGCTAGCGTTTGTTTCCCAGTCCTAAACGGAGTTGAATCCCATGCAGATTCTGGTCCTACGAGCAAGAGTTGTTTTCTGCTAAGAAGAGTCACTATTGCGCTCCCATTGCCATACACAGTGCAAATAGCACTCGCCTCTGTTCCCAGCAAGTGCAGTGTATTGAACTGAAGAGAAGCTACTGTTCTTGTCAGTTTCTTAAGCAGAGTTGAACTAGATATGCCCCGTGTGTGTAGGAAGCACAGTTCTTTTGTTCTGAGCAAGCTCACTGTTCTGGCCCTATAGGAAACACAGGAGAGTAGAAGAGTGCTGTTTTCTCAAAAGCAGAGTGTGTTTCTTGCAAGGCGAGCTAGCGTTTGTTTCCCAGTCCTAAACGGAGTTGAATCCCATGCAGTTTCTGGTCCTACGAGCAAGAGTTGTTTTCTGCTAAGAAGAGTCACTATTGTGCTCCCATTGCCATACACAGTGCAAATAGCACTCGCGTCTGTTCCCAGCAAGTACAGTGTATTGGACTGAAGAGAAGCTACTGTTCTGGTCAGCTTCCTAAGCAGAGTTGAACTAGATATGCCCCGTGTTTGTAGGAAGCACAGTTCTTTTGTTCTGAGCAAGCTCACTGTTCTGGCCCTATAGGAAACACAGGAGAGTAGAAGAGTGCTGTTTTCTCAAAAGCAGAGTGTGTTTCTTGCAAGGCGAGCTAGCGTTTGTTTCCCAGTCCTAAACGGAGTTGAATCCCATGCAGATTCTGGTCCTACGAGCAAGAGTTGTTTTCTGCTAAGAAGAGTCACTATTGCGCTCCCATTGCCATACACAGTGCAAATAGTACTTGCGTCTGTTCCCAGCAAGTACAGTGTATTGGACTGAAGAGAAGCTACTGTTCTTGTCAATTTCCTAAGCAGAGTTGAACTAGATATGCCCGTGTGTGTAGGAAGCACAGTTCTTTTGTTCTGAGCAAGCTCACTGTTCTGGCCCTATAGGAAACACAGGAGAGTAGAAGAGTGCTGTTTTCTCAAAAGCAGAGTGTGTTTCTTGCAAGGCGAGCTAGCGTTTGTTTCCCAGTCCTAAACGGAGTTGAATCCCATGCAGTTTCTGGTCCTACGAGCAAGAGTTGTTTTCTGCTAAGAAGAGTCACTATTGCGCTCCCATTGCCATACACAGTGCAAATAGTACTCGCGTCTGTTCCCAGCAAGTACAGTGTATTGGACTGAAGAGAAGCTACTGTTCTGGTCAGTTTCCTAAGCAGAGTTGAACTAGATATGCCCCGTGTGTGTAGGAAGCACAGTTCTTTTGTTCTGAGCAAGCTCACTGTTCTGGCCCTATAGGAAACACAGGAGAGTAGAAGAGTGCTGTTTTCTCAAAAGCAGAGTGTGTTTCTTGCAAGGCGAGCTAGCGTTTGTTTCCCAGTCCTAAACGGAGTTGAATCCCATGCAGTTTCTGGTCCTACGAGCAAGAGTTGTTTTCTGCTAAGAAGAGTCACTATTGCGCTCCCATTGCCATACACAGTGC
>NW_026737770.1:0-32776 GCF_949786415.1 Peromyscus eremicus | reverse complement strand
TTCTTTGGTTCTGAGCAAGCTCACTGTTCTGGCCCTATAGGAAACACAGGAGAGTAGAAGAGTGCTGTTTTCTCAAAAGCAGAGTGTGTTTCTTGCAAGGCGAGCTAGCGTTTGTTTCCCAGTCCTAAACGGAGTTGAATCCCATGCAGTTTCTGGTCCTACGAGCAAGAGTTGTTTTCTGCTTAGAAGAGTCACTATTGCGCTCCCATTGCCATACACAGTGCAAATAGCACTCGCGTCTGTTCCCAGCAAGTACAGTGTATTGGACTGAAGAGAAGATACTGTTCTGGTCAGTTTCCTAAGCAGAGTTGAACTAGATATGCCCCGTGTGTGTAGGAAGCACAGTTCTTTTGTTCTGAGCAAGCTCACTGTTCTGGCCCTATAGGAAACACAGGAGAGTAGAAGAGTGCTGTTTTCTCAAAAGCAGAGTGTGTTTCTTGCAAGGCGAGCTAGCGTTTTTTTCCCAGTCCTAAACGGAGTTGAATCCCATGCAGTTTCTGGTCCTACGAGCAAGAGTTGTTTTCTGCTTAGAAGAGTCACTATTGCGCTCCCATTGCCATACACAGTGCAAATAGCACTCGCGTCTGTTCCCAGCAAGTACAGTGTATTGGACTGAAGAGAAGCTACTGTTCTGGTCAGTTTCCTAAGCAGAGTTGAACTAGATATGCCCCGTGTGTGTAGGAAGCACAGTTCTTTTGTTCTGAGCAAGCTCACTGTTCTGGCCCTATAGGAAACACAGGAGAGTAGAAGAGTGCTGTTTTCTCAAAAGCAGAGTGTGTTTCTTGCAAGGCGAGCTAGCGTTTGTTTCCCAGTCCTAAACGGAGTTGAATCCCATGCAGATCTGGTCCTACGAGCAAGAGTTGTTTTCTGCTAAGAAGAGTCACTATTGCGCTCCCATTGCCATACACAGTGCAAATAGCACTCGCGTCTGTTCCCAGCAAGTACAGTGTATTGGACTGAAGAGAAGCTACTGTTCTTGTCAGTTTCCTAAGCAGAGTTGAACTAGATATGCCCCGTGTGTGTAGGAAGCACAGTTTTTTTGTTCTGAGCAAGCTCAATGTTCTGGCCCTATAGGAAACACAGGAGAGTAGAAGAGTGCTGTTTTCTCAAAAGCAGAGTGTGTTTCTTGCAAGGCGAGCTAGCGTTTGTTTCCCAGTCCTAAACGGAGTTGAATCCCATGCAGTTTGTGGTCCTACGAGCAAGAGTTGTTTTCTGCTAAGAAGAGTCACTATTGCGCTCCCATTGCCATACACAGTACAAATAGCACTCGCGTCTGTTCCCAGCAAGTACAGTGTATTGGACTGAAGAGAAGCTACTGTTCTTGTCAGTTTCCTAAGCAGAGTTGAACTAGATATGCCCCGTGTGTGTAGGAAGCACAGTTCTTTTGTTCTGAGCAAGCTCACTGTTCTGGCCCTATAGGAAACACAGGAGAGTAGAAGAGTGCTGTTTTCTCAAAAGCAGAGAGTGTGTTTCTTGCAAGGCGAGCTAGCGTTTGTTTCCCAGTCCTAAACGGAGTTGAATCCCATGCAGTTTCTGGTCCTACGAGCAAGAGTTGTTTTCTGCTTAGAAGAGTCACTATTGCGCTCCCATTGCCATACACAGTGCAAATAGCACTCGCGTCTGTTCCCAGCAAGTACAGTGTATTGGACTGAAGAGAAGCTACTGTTCTGGTCAGTTTCCTAAGCAGAGTTGAACTAGATATGAACCGTGTGTGTAGGAAGCACAGTTCTTTTGTTCTGAGCAAGCTCACTGTTCTGGCCCTATAGGAAACACAGGAGAGTAGAAGAGTGCTGTTTTCTCAAAAGCAGAGTGTGTTTCTTGCAAGGCGAGCTAGCGTTTGTTTCCCAGTCCTAAACGGAGTTGAATCCCATGCAGTCTGGTCCTACGAGCAAGAGTTGTTTTCAGCTAAGAAGAGTCACTATTGCGTTCCCATTGCCATACACAGTGCAAATAGCACTCGCGTCTGTTCCCAGCAAGTACAGTGTATTGGACTGAAGAGAAGCTACTGTTCTTGTCAGTTTCCTAAGCAGAGTTGAACTAGATATGCCCCGTGTGTGTAGGAAGCACAGTTCTTTTGTTCTGAGCAAGCTCACTGTTCTGGCCCTATAGGAAACACAGGAGAGTAGAAGAGTGCTGTTTTCTCAAAAGCAGAGTGTGTTTCTTGCAAGGCGAGCTAGCGTTTGTTTCCCAGTCCTAAACGGAGTTGAATCCCATGCAGTTTCTGGTCCTACGAGCAAGAGTTGTTTTCTGCTTAGAAGAGTCACTATTGCGCTCCCATTGCCATACACAGTGCAAATAGCACTCGCGTCTGTTCCCAGCAAGTACAGTGTATTGGACTGAAGAGAAGCTACTGTTCTGGTCAGTTTCCTAAGCAGAGTTGAACTAGATATGCCCCGTGTGTGTAGGAAGCACAGTTCTTTTGTTCTGAGCAAGCTCACTGTTCTGGCCTTATAGGAAACACAGGAGAGTAGAAGAGTGCTGTTTTCTCAAAAGCAGAGTGTGTTTCTTGCAAGGCGAGCTAGCGTTTGTTTCCCAGTCCTAAACGGAGTAGAATCCCATGCAGATTCTGGTCCTACGAGCAAGAGTTGTTTTCTGCTAAGAAGAGTCACTATTGCGCTCCCATTGCCATACACAGTGCAAATAGCACTCGCGTCTGTTCCCAGCAAGTACAGTGTATTGGACTGAAGAGAAGCTACTGTTCTTGTCAGTTTCCTAAGCAGAGTTGAACTAGATATGCCCCGTGTGTGTAGGAAGCACAGTTCTTTTGTTCTGAGCAAGCTCACTGTTCTGGCCCTATAGGAAACACAGGAGAGTAGAAGAGTGCTGTTTTCTCAAAAGCAAAGTGTGTTTCTTGCAAGGCGAGCTAGCGTTTGTTTCCCAGTCCTAAACGGAGTTGAATCCCATGCAGTTTGTGGTCCTACGAGCAAGAGTTGTTTTCTGCTAAGAAGAGTCACTATTGCGCTCCCATTGCCATACACAGTGCAAATAGCACTCGCGTCTGTTCCCAGCAAGTACAGTGTATTGGACTGAAGAGAAGCTACTGTGCTGGTCAGTTTCCTAAGCAGAGTTGAACTAGATATGCCCCGTGTGTGTAGGAAGCACAGTTCTTTTGTTCTGAGCAAGCTCACTGTTCTGGCCCTATAGGAAACACAGGAGAGTAGAAGAGTGCTGTTTTCTCAAAAGCAGAGTGTGTTTCTTGCAAGGCGAGCTAGCGTTTGTTTCCAGTCCTAAACGGAGTTGAATCCCATGCAGTTTCTGGTCCTACGAGCAAGAGTTGTTTTCTGCTTAGAAGAGTCACTATTGCGCTCCCATTGCCATACACAGTGCAAATAGCACTCGCGTCTGTTCCCAGCAAGTACAGTGTATTGGACTGAAGAGAAGCTACTGTTCTGGTCAGTTTCCTAAGCAGAGTTGAACTAGATATGCCCCGTGTGTGTAGGAAGCACAGTTCTTTGGTTCTGAGCAAGCTCACTGTTCTGGCCCTATAGGAAACACAGGAGAGTAGAAGAGTGCTGTTTTCTCAAAAGCAGAGTGTGTTTCTTGCAAGGCGAGCTAGCGTTTGTTTCCCAGTCCTAAACGGAGTTGAATCCCATGCAGTTTCTGGTCCTATGAGCAAGAGTTGTTTTCTGCTTAGAAGAGTCACTATTGCGCTCCCATTGCCATACACAGTGCAAATAGCACTCGCGTCTGTTCCCAGCAAGTACAGTGTATTGGACTGAAGAGAAGATACTGTTCTGGTCAGTTTCCTAAGCAGAGTTGAACTAGATATGCCCCGTGTGTGTAGGAAGCACAGTTCTTTTGTTCTGAGCAAGCTCACTGTTCTGGCCCTATAGGAAACACAGGAGAGTAGAAGAGTGCTGTTTTCTCAAAAGCAGAGTGTGTTTCTTGCAAGGCGAGCTAGCGTTTTTTTCCAGTCCTAAACGGAGTTGAATCCCATGCAGTTTCTGGTCCTACGAGCAAGAGTTGTTTTCTGCTTAGAAGAGTCACTATTGCGCTCCCATTGCCATACACAGTGCAAATAGCACTCGCGTCTGTTCCCAGCAAGTACAGTGTATTGGACTGAAGAGAAGCTACTGTTCTGGTCAGTTTCCTAAGCAGAGTTGAACTAGATATGCCCCGTGTGTGTAGGAAGCACAGTTCTTTTGTTCTGAGCAAGCTCACTGTTCTGGCCCTATAGGAAACACAGGAGAGTAGAAGAGTGCTGTTTTCTCAAAAGCAGAGTGTGTTTCTTGCAAGGCGAGCTAGCGTTTGTTTCCCAGTCCTAAACGGAGTTGAATCCCATGCAGATTCTGGTCCTACGAGCAAGAGTTGTTTTCTGCTAAGAAGAGTCACTATTGCGCTCCCATTGCCATACACAGTGCAAATAGCACTCGCGTCTGTTCCCAGCAAGTACAGTGTATTGGACTGAAGAGAAGCTACTGTTCTTGTCAGTTTCCTAAGCAGAGTTGAACTAGATATGCCCCGTGTGTGTAGGAAGCACAGTTTTTTTGTTCTGAGCAAGCTCACTGTTCTGGCCCTATAGGAAACACAGGAGAGTAGAAGAGTGCTGTTTTCTCAAAAGCAGAGTGTGTTTCTTGCAAGGCGAGCTAGCGTTTGTTTCCCAGTCCTAAACGGAGTTGAATCCCATGCAGTTTGTGGTCCTACGAGCAAGAGTTGTTTTCTGCTAAGAAGAGTCACTATTGCGCTCCCATTGCCATACACAGTACAAATAGCACTCGCGTCTGTTCCCAGCAAGTACAGTGTATTGGACTGAAGAGAAGCTACTGTTCTTGTCAGTTTCCTAAGCAGAGTTGAACTAGATATGCCCCGTGTGTGTAGGAAGCACAGTTCTTTTGTTCTGAGCAAGCTCACTGTTCTGGCCCTATAGGAAACACAGGAGAGTAGAAGAGTGCTGTTTTCTCAAAAGCAGAGTGTGTTTCTTGCAAGGCGAGCTAGCGTTTGTTTCCCAGTCCTAAACGGAGTTGAATCCCATGCAGTTTCTGGTCCTACGAGCAAGAGTTGTTTTCTGCTTAGAAGAGTCACTATTGCGCTCCCATTGCCATACACAGTGCAAATAGCACTCGCGTCTGTTCCCAGCAAGTACAGTGTATTGGACTGAAGAGAAGCTACTGTTCTGGTCAGTTTCCTAAGCAGAGTTGAACTAGATATGAACCGTGTGTGTAGGAAGCACAGTTCTTTTGTTCTGAGCAAGCTCACTGTTCTGGCCCTATAGGAAACACAGGAGAGTAGAAGAGTGCTGTTTTCTCAAAAGCAGAGTGTGTTTCTTGCAAGGCGAGCTAGCGTTTGTTTCCCAGTCCTAAACGGAGTTGAATCCCATGCAGTCTGGTCCTACGAGCAAGAGTTGTTTTCAGCTAAGAAGAGTCACTATTGCGTTCCCATTGCCATACACAGTGCAAATAGCACTCGCGTCTGTTCCCAGCAAGTACAGTGTATTGGACTGAAGAGAAGCTACTGTTCTTGTCAGTTTCCTAAGCAGAGTTGAACTAGATATGCCCCGTGTGTGTAGGAAGCACAGTTCTTTTGTTCTGAGCAAGCTCACTGTTCTGGCCCTATAGGAAACACAGGAGAGTAGAAGAGTGCTGTTTTCTCAAAAGCAGAGTGTGTTTCTTGCAAGGCGAGCTAGCGTTTGTTTCCCAGTCCTAAACGGAGTTGAATCCCATGCAGTTTCTGGTCCTACGAGCAAGAGTTGTTTTCTGCTTAGAAGAGTCACTATTGCGCTCCCATTGCCATACACAGTGCAAATAGCACTCGCGTCTGTTCCCAGCAAGTACAGTGTATTGGACTGAAGAGAAGCTACTGTTCTGGTCAGTTTCCTAAGCAGAGTTGAACTAGATATGCCCCGTGTGTGTAGGAAGACAGTTCTTTTGTTCTGAGCAAGCTCACTGTTCTGGCCCTATAGGAAACACAGGAGAGTAGAAGAGTGCTGTTTTCTCAAAAGCAGAGTGTGTTTCTTGCAAGGCGAGCTAGCGTTTGTTTCCCAGTCCTAAACGGAGTTGAATCCCATGCAGATTCTGGTCCTACGAGCAAGAGTTGTTTTCTGCTAAGAAGAGTCACTATTGCGCTCCCATTGCCATACACAATGCAAATAGCACTCGCGTCTGTTCCCAGCAAGTACAGTGTATTGGACTGAAGAGAAGCTACTGTTCTGGTCAGTTTCCTAAGCAGAGTTGAACTAGATATGCCCCGTGTGTGTAGGAAGCACAGTTTTTTTGTTCTGAGCAAGCTCACTGTTCTGGCACTGTAGGAAACACAGGAGAGTAGATGAGTGCTGTTTTCTCAAAAGCAGAGTGTGTTTCTTGCAAGGCGAGCTAGCGTTTGTTTCCCAGTCCTAAACGGAGTTGAATCCCATGCAGTTTCTGGTCCTACGAGCAAGAGTTGTTTTCAGCTAAGAAGAGTCACTATTGCGCTCCCATTGCCATACACAGTGCAAATAGCACTCGCGTCTGTTCCCAGCAAGTACAGTGTATTGGACTGAAGAGAAGCTACTGTTCTGGTCAGTTTCCTAAGCAGAGTTGAACTAGATATGCCCCGTGTGTGTAGGAAGCACAGTTTTTTTGTTCTGAGCAAGCTCACTGTTCTGGCCCTATAGGAAACACAGGAGAGTAGAAGAGTGCTGTTTTCTCAAAAGCAGAGTGTGTTTCTTGCAAGGCGAGCTAGCGTTTGTTTCCCAGTCCTAAACGGAGTTGAATCCCATGCAGTTTGTGGTCCTACGAGCAAGAGTTGTTTTCTGCTAAGAAGAGTCACTATTGCGCTCCCATTGCCATACACAGTGCAAATAGCACTCGCGTCTGTTCCCAGCAAGTACAGTGTATTGGACTGAAGAGAAGCTACTGTTCTTGTCAGTTTCCTAAGCAGAGTTGAACTAGATATGCCCCGTGTGTGTAGGAAGCACAGTTCTTTGGTTCTGAGCAAGCTCACTGTTCTGGCCCTATAGGAAACACAGGAGAGTAGAAGAGTGCTGTTTTCTCAAAAGCAGAGTGTGTTTCTTGCAAGGCGAGCTAGCGTTTGTTTCCCAGTCCTAAACGGAGTTGAATCCCATGCAGATTCTGGTCCTACGAGCAAGAGTTGTTTTCAGCTAAGAAGAGTCACTATTGCGCTCCCATTGCCATACACAGTGCAAATAGCACTCGCGTCTGTTCCCAGCAAGTACAGTGTATTGGACTGAAGAGAAGCTACTGTTCTTGTCAGTTTCCTAAGCAGAGTTGAACTAGATATGCCCCGTGTGTGTAGGAAGCACAGTTCTTTTGTTCTGAGCAAGCTCACTGTTCTGGCCCTATAGGAAACACAGGAGAGTAGAAGAGTGCTGTTTTCTCAAAAGCAGAGTGTGTTTCTTGCAAGGCGAGCTAGCGTTTGTTTCCCAGTCCTAAACGGAGTTGAATCCCATGCAGTTTCTGGTCCTACGAGCAAGAGTTGTTTTCTGCTTAGAAGAGTCACTATTGCGCTCCCATTGCCATACACAGTGCAAATAGCACTCGCGTCTGTTCCCAGCAAGTACAGTGTATTGGACTGAAGAGAAGCTACTGTTCTGGTCAGTTTCCTAAGCAGAGTTGAACTAGATATGAACCGTGTGTGTAGAAAGCACAGTTCTTTTGTTCTGAGCAAGCTCACTGTTCTGGCCCTATAGGAAACACAGGAGAGTAGAAGAGTGCTGTTTTCTCAAAAGCAGAGTGTGTTTCTTGCAAGGCGAGCTAGCGTTTGTTTCCCAGTCCTAAACGGAGTTGAATCCCATGCAGTCTGGTCCTACGAGCAAGAGTTGTTTTCAGCTAAGAAGAGTCACTATTGCGTTCCCATTGCCATACACAGTGCAAATAGCACTCGCGTCTGTTCCAGCAAGTACAGTGTATTGGACTGAAGAGAAGCTACTGTTCTTGTCAGTTTCCTAAGCAGAGTTGAACTAGATATGCCCCGTGTGTGTAGGAAGCACAGTTCTTTTGTTCTGAGCAAGCTCACTGTTCTGGCCCTATAGGAAACACAGGAGAGTAGAAGAGTGCTGTTTTCTCAAAAGCAGAGTGTGTTTCTTGCAAGGCGAGCTAGCGTTTGTTTCCCAGTCCTAAACGGAGTTGAATCCCATGCAGTTTCTGGTCCTACGAGCAAGAGTTGTTTTCTGCTTAGAAGAGTCACTATTGCGCTCCCATTGCCATACACAGTGCAAATAGCACTCGCGTCTGTTCCCAGCAAGTACAGTGTATTGGACTGAAGAGAAGCTACTGTTCTGGTCAGTTTCCTAAGCAGAGTTGAACTAGATATGCCCCGTGTGTGTAGGAAGCACAGTTCTTTTGTTCTGAGCAAGCTCACTGTTCTGGCCCTATAGGAAACACAGGAGAGTAGAAGAGTGCTGTTTTCTCAAAAGCAGAGTGTGTTTCTTGCAAGGCGAGCTAGCGTTTGTTTCCCAGTCCTAAACGGAGTTGAATCCCATGCAGATTCTGGTCCTACGAGCAAGAGTTGTTTTCTGCTAAGAAGAGTCACTATTGCGCTCCCATTGCCATACACAATGCAAATAGCACTCGCGTCTGTTCCCAGCAAGTACAGTGTATTGGACTGAAGAGAAGCTACTGTTCTGGTCAGTTTCCTAAGCAGAGTTGAACTAGATATGCCCCGTGTGTGTAGGAAGCACAGTTTTTTTGTTCTGAGCAAGCTCACTGTTCTGGCACTGTAGGAAACACAGGAGAGTAGATGAGTGCTGTTTTCTCAAAAGCAGAGTGTGTTTCTTGCAAGGCGAGCTAGCGTTTGTTTCCCAGTCCTAAACGGAGTTGAATCCCATGCAGTTTCTGGTCCTACGAGCAAGAGTTGTTTTCAGCTAAGAAGAGTCACTATTGCGCTCCCATTGCCATACACAGTGCAAATAGCACTCGCGTCTGTTCCCAGCAAGTACAGTGTATTGGACTGAAGAGAAGCTACTGTTCTTGTCAGTTTCCTAAGCAGAGTTGAACTAGATATGCCCCGTGTGTGTAGGAAGCACAGTTTTTTTGTTCTGAGCAAGCTCACTGTTCTGGCCCTATAGGAAACACAGGAGAGTAGAAGAGTGCTGTTTTCTCAAAAGCAGAGTGTGTTTCTTGCAAGGCGAGCTAGCGTTTGTTTCCCAGTCCTAAACGGAGTTGAATCCCATGCAGTTTGTGGTCCTACGAGCAAGAGTTGTTTTCTGCTAAGAAGAGTCACTATTGCGCTCCCATTGCCATACACAGTGCAAATAGCACTCGCGTCTGTTCCCAGCAAGTACAGTGTATTGGACTGAAGAGAAGCTACTGTTCTTGTCAGTTTCCTAAGCAGAGTTGAACTAGATATGCCCCGTGTGTGTAGGAAGCACAGTTCTTTTGTTCTGAGCAAGCTCACTGTTCTGGCCTTATAGGAAACACAGGAGAGTAGAAGAGTGCTGTTTTCTCAAAAGCAGAGTGTGTTTCTTGCAAGGCGAGCTAGCGTTTGTTTCCCAGTCCTAAACGGAGTAGAATCCCATGCAGATTCTGGTCCTACGAGCAAGAGTTGTTTTCTGCTAAGAAGAGTCACTATTGCGCTCCCATTTCCATACACAGTGCAAATAGCACTAGCGTCTGTTCCCAGCAAGTACAGTGTATTGGACTGAAGAGAAGCTACTGTTCTTGTCAGTTTCCTAAGCAGAGTTGAACTAGATATGCCCCGTGTGTGTAGGAAGCACAGTTCTTTTGTTCTGAGCAAGCTCACTGTTCTGGCCCTATAGGAAACACAGGAGAGTAGAAGAGTGCTGTTTTCTCAAAAGCAAAGTGTGTTTCTTGCAAGGCGAGCTAGCGTTTGTTTCCCAGTCCTAAACGGAGTTGAATCCCATGCAGTTTGTGGTCCTACGAGCAAGAGTTGTTTTCTGCTAAGAAGAGTCACTATTGCGCTCCCATTGCCATACACAGTGCAAATAGCACTCGCGTCTGTTCCCAGCAAGTACAGTGTATTGGACTGAAGAGAAGATACTGTTCTGGTCAGTTTCCTAAGCAGAGTTGAACTAGATATGCCCCGTGTGTGTAGGAAGCACAGTTCTTTTGTTCTGAGCAAGCTCACTGTTCTGGCCCTATAGGAAACACAGGAGAGTAGAAGAGTGCTGTTTTCTCAAAAGCAGAGTGTGTTTCTTGCAAGGCGAGCTAGCGTTTGTTTCCCAGTCCTAAACGGAGTTGAATCCCATGCAGATTCTGGTCCTACGAGCAAGAGTTGTTTTCAGCTAAGAAGAGTCACTATTGCGCTCCCATTGCCATACACAGTGCAAATAGCACTCGCGTCTGTTCCCAGCAAGTACAGTGTATTGGACTGAAGAGAAGCTACTGTTCTGGTCAGTTTCCTAAGCAGAGTTGAACTAGATATGCCCCGTGTATGTAGGAAGCACAGTTCTTTTGTTCTGAGCAAGCTCACTGTTCTGGCCCTATAGGAAACACAGGAGAGTAGAAGAGTGCTGTTTTCTCAAAAGCAGAGTGTGTTTCTTGCAAGGCGAGCTAGCGTTTGTTTCCCAGTCCTAAACGGAGTTGAATCCCATGCAGTTTGTGGTCCTACGAGCAAGAGTTGTTTTCTGCTAAGAAGAGTCACTATTGCGCTCCTATTGCCATACACAGTGCAAATAGCACTCGCGTCTGTTCCCAGCAAGTACAGTGTATTGGACTGAAGAGAAGATACTGTTCTGGTCAGTTTCCTAAGCAGAGTTGAACTAGATATGCCCCGTGTGTGTAGGAAGCACAGTTCTTTTGTTCTGAGCAAGCTCACTGTTCTGGCCCTATAGGAAACACAGGAGAGTAGAAGAGTGCTGTTTTCTCAAAAGCAGAGTGTGTTTCTTGCAAGGCGAGCTAGCGTTTGTTTCCCAGTCCTAAACGGAGTTGAATCCCATGCAGTTTCTGGTCCTACGAGCAAGAGTTGTTTACTGCTTAGAAGAGTCACTATTGCGCTCCCATTGCCATACACAGTGCAAATAGCACTCACGTCTGTTCCCAGCAAGTACAGTGTATTGGACTGAAGAGAAGCTACTGTTCTGGTCAGTTTCCTAAGCAGAGTTGAACTAGATATGCCCCGTGTATGTAGGAAGCACAGTTCTTTTGTTCTGAGCAAGCTCACTGTTCTGGCCCTATAGGAAACACAGGAGAGTAGAAGAGTGCTGTTTTCTCAAAAGCAGAGTGTGTTTCTTGCAAGGCGAGCTAGCGTTTGTTTCCCAGTCCTAAACGGAGTTGAATCCCATGCAGTTTCTGGTCCTACGAGCAAGAGTTGTTTTCTGCTAAGAAGAGTCACTATTGCGCTCCCATTGCCATACACAGTGCAAATAGCACTCGCGTCTGTTCCCAGCAAGTACAGTGTATTGGACTGAAGAGAAGCTACTGTGCTGGTCAGTTTCCTAAGCAGAGTTGAACTAGATATGCCCCGTGTGTGTAGGAAGCACAGTTCTTTTGTTCTGAGCAAGCTCACTGTTCTGGCCCTATAGGAAACACAGGAGAGTAGAAGAGTGCTGTTTTCTCAAAAGCAGAGTGTGTTTCTTGCAAGGCGAGCTAGCGTTTGTTTCCCAGTCCTAAACGGAGTTGAATCCCATGCAGTTTCTGGTCCTACGAGCAAGAGTTGTTTTCTGCTTAGAAGAGTCACTATTGCGCTCCCATTGCCATACACAGTGCAAATAGCACTCGCGCCTGTTCCCAGCAAGTACAGTGTATTGGACTGAAGAGAAACTACTGTTCTTGTCAGTTTCCTAAGCAGAGTTGAACTAGATATGCCCCGTGTGTGTAGGAAGCACAGTTCTTTTGTTCTGAGCAAGCTCACTGTTCTGGCCTTATAGGAAACACAGGAGAGTAGAAGAGTGCTGTTTTCTCAAAAGCAGAGTGTGTTTCTTGCAAGGCGGGCTAGCGTTTGTTTCCCAGTCCTAAACGGAGTAGAATCCCATGCAGATTCTGGTCCTACGAGCAAGAGTTGTTTTCTGCTAAGAAGAGTCACTATTGCGCTCCCATTGCCATACACAGTGCAAATAGCACTCGCGTCTGTTCCCAGCAAGTACAGTGTATTGGACTGAAGAGAAGCTACTGTTCTTGTCAGTTTCCTAAGTAGAGTTGAACTAGATATGCCCCGTGTGTGTAGGAAGCACAGTTCTTTTGTTCTGAGCAAGCTCAATGTTCTGGCCATATAGGAAACACAGGAGAGTAGAAGAGTGCTGTTTTCTCAAAAGCAGCGTGTGTTTCTTGCAAGGCGAGCTAGCGTTTGTTTCCCAGTCCTAAACGGAGTTGAATCCCATGCAGTTTGTGGTCCTACGAGCAAGAGTTGTTTTCTGCTAAGAAGAGTCACTATTGCGCTCCCATTGCCATACACAGTGCAAATAGCACTCGCGTCTGTTCCCAGCAAGTACAGTGTATTGGACTGAAGAGAAGCTACTGTTCTGGTCAGTTTCCTAAGCAGAGTTGAACTAGATATGCCCCGTGTGTGTAGGAAGCACAGTTCTTTTGTTCTGAGCAAGCTCACTGTTCTGGCCCTATAGGAAACACAGGAGAGTAGAAGAGTGCTGTTTTCTCAAAAGCAGAGTGTGTTTCTTGCAAGGCGAGCTAGCGTTTGTTTCCCAGTCCTAAACGGAGTTGAATCCCATGCAGTTTCTGGTCCTACGAGCAAGAGTTTTTTCTGCTTAGAAGAGTCACTATTGCGCTCCCATTGCCATACACAGTGCAAATAGCACTCGCGTCTGTTCCCAGCAAGTACAGTGTATTGGACTGAAGAGAAGCTACTGTTCTGGTCAGTTTCCTAAGCAGAGTTGAACTAGATATGCCCCGTGTGTGTAGGAAGCACAGTTCTTTTGTTCTGAGCAAGCTCACTGTTCTGGCCCTATAGGAAACACAGGAGAGTAGAAGAGTGCTGTTTTCTCAAAAGCAGAGTGTGTTTCTTGCAAGGCGAGCTAGCGTTTGTTTCCCAGTCCTAAACGGAGTTGAATCCCATGCAGATTCTGGTCCTACGAGCAAGAGTTGTTTTCTGCTAAGAAGAGTCACTATTGCGCTCCCATTGCCATACACAGTGCAAATAGCACTCGCGTCTGTTCCCAGCAAGTACAGTGTATTGGACTGAAGAGAAGCTACTGTTCTGGTCAGTTTCCTAAGCAGAGTTGAACTAGATATGCCCCGTGTGTGTAGGAAGCACAGTTCTTTTGTTCTGAGCAAGCTCACTGTTCTGGGCCTATAGGAAACACAGGAGAGTAGAAGAGTGCTGTTTTCTCAAAAGCAGAGTGTGTTTCTTGCAAGGCGAGCTAGCGTTTGTTTCCCAGTCCTAAACGGAGTTGAATCCCATGCAGTTTGTGGTCCTACGAGCAAGAGTTGTTTTCTGCTAAGAAGAGTCACTATTGCGCTCCCATTGCCATACACAGTGCAAATAGCACTCGCGTCTGTTCCCAGCAAGTACAGTGTATTGGACTGAAGAGAAGCTACTGTTCTGGTCAGTTTCCTAAGCAGAGTTGAACTAGATATGCCCCGTGTGTGTAGGAAGCACAGTTCTTTTGTTCTGAGCAAGCTCACTGTTCTGGCCCTATAGGAAACACAGGAGAGTAGAAGAGTGCTGTTTTCTCAAAAGCAGAGTGTGTTTCTTGCAAGGCGAGCTAGCGTTTGTTTCCCAGTCCTAAACAGAGTAGAATCCCATGCAGTTTCTGGTCCTACGAGCAAGAGTTGTTTTCTGCTAAGAAGAGTCACTATTGCGCTCCCATTGCCATACACAGTGCAAATAGCACTCGCGTCTGTTCCCAGCAAGTACAGTGTATTAGACTGAAGAGAAGCTACTGTTCTTGTCAGTTTCCTAAGCAGAGTTGAACTAGATATGCCCCGTGTGTGTAGGAAGCACAGTTCTTTTGTTCTGAGCAAGCTCACTGTTCTGGCCCTATAGGAAACACAGGAGAGTAGAAGAGTGCTGTTTTCTCAAAAGCAGAGTGTGTTTCTTGCAAGGCGAGCTAGCGTTTGTTTCCCAGTCCTAAACGGAGTTGAATCCCATGCAGTTTGTGGTCCTACGAGCAAGAGTTGTTTTCTGCTAAGAAGAGTCACTATTGCGCTCCCATTGCCATACACAGTGCAAATAGCACTCGCGTCTGTTCCCAGCAAGTACAGTGTATTGGACTGAAGAGAAGCTACTGTTCTGGTCAGTTTCCTAAGCAGAGTTGAACTAGATATGCCCCGTGTGTGTAGGAAGCACAGTTTTTTTGTTCTGAGCAAGCTCACTGTTCTGTCCCTATAGGAAACACAGGAGAGTAGAAGAGTGCTGTTTTCTCAAAAGCAGAGTGTGTTTCTTGCAAGGCGAGCTAGCGTTTGTTTCCCAGTCCTAAACGGAGTTGAATCCCATGCAGTTTCTGGTCCTACGAGCAAGAGTTGTTTTCTGCTAAGAAGAGTCACTATTGCGCTCCCATTGCCATACACAGTGCAAATAGCACTCGCGCCTGTTCCCAGCAAGTACAGTGTATTGGACTGAAGAGAAGCTACTGTTCTTGTCAGTTTCCTAAGCAGAGTTGAACTAGATATGCCCCGTGTGTGTAGGAAGCACAGTTCTTTTGTTCTGAGCAAGCTCACTGTTCTGGCCTTATAGGAAACACAGGAGAGTAGAAGAGTGCTGTTTTCTCAAAAGCAGAGTGTGTTTCTTGCAAGGCGAGCTAGCGTTTGTTTCCCAGTCCTAAACGGAGTAGAATCCCATGCAGATTCTGGTCCTACGAGCAAGAGTTGTTTTCTGCTAAGAAGAGTCACTATTGCGCTCCCATTGCCATACACAGTGCAAATAGCACTCGCGTCTGTTCCCAGCAAGTACAGTGTATTGGACTGAAGAGAAGCTACTGTTCTTGTCAGTTTCCTAAGTAGAGTTGAACTAGATATGCCCCGTGTGTGTAGGAAGCACAGTTCTTTTGTTCTGAGCAAGCTCAATGTTCTGGCCCTATAGGAAACACAGGAGAGTAGAAGAGTGCTGTTTTCTCAAAAGCAGAGTGTGTTTCTTGCAAGGCGAGCTAGCGTTTGTTTCCCAGTCCTAAACGGAGTTGAATCCCATGCAGTTTGTGGTCCTACGAGCAAGAGTTGTTTTCTGCTAAGAAGAGTCACTATTGCGCTCCCATTGCCATACACAGTGCAAATAGCACTCGCGTCTGTTCCCAGCAAGTACAGTGTATTGGACTGAAGAGAAGCTACTGTTCTGGTCAGTTTCCTAAGCAGAGTTGAACTAGATATGCCCCGTGTGTGTAGGAAGCACAGTTCTTTTGTTCTGAGCAAGCTCACTGTTCTGGCCCTATAGGAAACACAGGAGAGTAGAAGAGTGCTGTTTTCTCAAAAGCAGAGTGTGTTTCTTGCAAGGCGAGCTAGCGTTTGTTTCCCAGTCCTAAACGGAGTTGAATCCCATGCAGTTTCTGGTCCTACGAGCAAGAGTTGTTTTCTGCTTAGAAGAGTCACTATTGCGCTCCCATTGCCATACACAGTGCAAATAGCACTCGCGTCTGTTCCCAGCAAGTACAGTGTATTGGACTGAAGAGAAGCTACTGTTCTGGTCAGTTTCCTAAGCAGAGTTGAACTAGATATGCCCCGTGTGTGTAGGAAGCACAGTTCTTTTGTTCTGAGCAAGCTCACTGTTCTGGCCCTATAGGAAACACAGGAGAGTAGAAGAGTGCTGTTTTCTCAAAAGCAGAGTGTGTTTCTTGCAAGGCGAGCTAGCGTTTGTTTCCCAGTCCTAAACGGAGTTGAATCCCATGCAGATTCTGGTCCTACGAGCAAGAGTTGTTTTCTGCTAAGAAGAGTCACTATTGCGCTCCCATTGCCATACACAGTGCAAATAGCACTCGCGTCTGTTCCCAGCAAGTACAGTGTATTGGACTGAAGAGAAGCTACTGTTCTGGTCAGTTTCCTAAGCAGAGTTGAACTAGATATGCACCGTGTGTGTAGGAAGCACAGTTCTTTTGTTCTGAGCAAGCTCACTGTTCTGGGCCTATAGGAAACACAGGAGAGTAGAAGAGTGCTGTTTTCTCAAAAGCAGAGTGTGTTTCTTGCAAGGCGAGCTAGCGTTTGTTTCCCAGTCCTAAACGGAGTTGAATCCCATGCAGTTTCTGGTCCTACGAGCAAGAGTTGTTTTCTGCTAAGAAGAGTCACTATTGCGCTCCCATTGCCATACACAGTGCAAATAGCACTCGCGTCTGTTCCCAGCAAGTACAGTGTATTGGACTGAAGAGAAGCTACTGTTCTGGTCAGTTTCCTAAGCAGAGTTGAACTAGATATGCCCCGTGTGTGTAGGAAGCACAGTTCTTTTGTTCTGAGCAAGCTCACTGTTCTGGCCCTATAGGAAACACAGGAGAGTAGAAGAGTGCTGTTTTCTCAAAAGCAGAGTGTGTTTCTTGCAAGGCGAGCTAGCGTTTGTTTCCCAGTCCTAAACGGAGTAGAATCCCATGCAGTTTCTGGTCCTACGAGCAAGAGTTGTTTTCTGCTAAGAAGAGTCACTATTGCTCTCCCATTGCCATACACAGTGCAAATAGCACTCGCGTCTGTTCCCAGCAAGTACAGTGTATTGGACTGAAGAGAAGCTACTGTTCTGGTCAGTTTCCTAAGCAGAGTTGAACTAGATATGCCCCGTGTGTGTAGGAAGCACAGTTTTTTTGTTCTGAGCAAGCTCACTGTTCTGGCCCTATAGGAAACACAGGAGAGTAGAAGAGTGCTGTTTTCTCAAAAGCAGAGTGTGTTTCTTGCAAGGCGAGCTAGCGTTTGTTTCCCAGTCCTAAACGGAGTTGAATCCCATGCAGTTTCTGGTCCTACGAGCAAGAGTTGTTTTCAGCTAAGAAGAGTCACTATTGCGCTCCCATTGCCATACACAGTGCAAATAGCACTCGCGTCTGTTCCCAGCAAGTACAGTGTATTGGACTGAAGAGAAGCTACTGTTCTTGTCAGTTTCCTAAGCAGAGTTGAACTAGATATGCCCCGTGTGTGTAGGAAGCACAGTTCTTTTGTTCTGAGCAAGCTCACTGTTCTGGCCCTATAGGAAACACAGGAGAGTAGAAGAGTGCTGTTTTCTCAAAAGCAGAGTGTGTTTCTTGCAAGGCGAGCTAGCGTTTGTTTCCCAGTCCTAAACGGAGTTGAATTCCATGCAGTTTGTGGTCCTACGAGCAAGAGTTGTTTTCTGCTAAGAAGAGTCACTATTGCGCTCCCATTGCCATACACAGTGCAAATAGCACTCGCGTCTGTTCCCAGCAAGTACAGTGTATTGGACTGAAGAGAAGCTACTGTTCTGGTCAGTTTCCTAAGCAGAGTTGAACTAGATATGCCCCGTGTGTGTAGGAAGCACAGTTCTTTTGTTCTGAGCAAGCTCACTGTTCTGGCCCTATAGGAAACACAGGAGAGTAGAAGAGTGCTGTTTTCTCAAAAGCAGAGTGTGTTTCTTGCAAGGCGAGCTAGCGTTTGTTTCCCAGTCCTAAACGGAGTTGAATCCCATGCAGATTCTGGTCCTACGAGCAAGAGTTGTTTTCTGCTAAGAAGAGTCACTGTTGCGCTCCCATTGCCATACACAGTGCAAATAGCACTCGCGTCTGTTCCCAGCAAGTACAGTGTATTGGACTGAAGAGAAGCTACTGTTCTTGTCAGTTTCCTAAGCAGAGTTGAACTAGATATGCCCCGTGTGTGTAGGAAGCACAGTTCTTTTGTTCTGAGCAAGCTCACTGTTCTGGCCCTATAGGAAACACAGGAGAGTAGAAGAGTGCTGTTTTCTCAAAAGCAGAGTGTGTTTCTTGCAAGGCGAGCTAGCGTTTGTTTCCCAGTCCTAAACGGAGTTGAATCCCATGCAGTTTGTGGTCCTACGAGCAAGAGTTGTTTTCTGCTAAGAAGAGTCACTATTGCGCTCCCATTGCCATACACAGTGCAAATAGCACTCGCGTCTGTTCCCAGCAAGTACAGTGTATTGGACTGAAGAGAAGCTACTGTTCTGGTCAGTTTCCTAAGCAGAGTTGAACTAGATATGCCCCGTGTGTGTAGGAAGCACAGTTCTTTTGTTCTGAGCAAGCTCACTGTTCTGGCCCTATAGGAAACACAGGAGAGTAGAAGAGTGCTGTTTTCTCAAAAGCAGAGTGTGTTTCTTGCAAGGCGAGCTAGCGTTTGTTTCCCAGTCCTAAACGGAGTTGAATCCCATGCAGTTTCTGGTCCTACGAGCAAGAGTTGTTTTCTGCTAAGAAGAGTCACTATTGCGCTCCCATTGCCATACACAGTGCAAATAGCACTCGCGTCTGTTCCCAGCAAGTACAGTGTATTGGACTGAAGAGAAGCTACTGTTCTGGTCAGTTTCCTAAGCAGAGTTGAACTAGATATGCCCCGTGTGTGTAGGAAGCACAGTTCTTTTGTTCTGAGCAAGCTCACTGTTCTGGCCCTATAGGAAACACAGGAGAGTAGAAGAGTGCTGTTTTCTCAAAAGCAGAGTGTGTTTCTTGCAAGGCGAGCTAGCGTTTGTTTCCCAGTCCTAAACGGAGTTGAATCCCATGCAGTTTCTGGTCCTACGAGCAAGAGTTGTTTTCAGCTAAGAAGAGTCACTATTGCGCTCCCATTGCCATACACAGTACAAATAGCACTCGCGTCTGTTCCCAGCAAGTACAGTGTATTGGACTGAAGAGAAGCTACTGTTCTGGTAAGTTTCCTAAGCAGAGTTGAACTAGATATGCCCCGTGTGTGTAGGAAGCACAGTTCTTTTGTTCTGAGCAAGCTCACTGTTCTGGCCCTATAGGAAACACAGGAGAGTAGAAGAGTGCTGTTTTCTCAAAAGCAGAGTGTGTTTCTTGCAAGGCGAGCTAGCTTTTTTTTCCAGTCCTAAACGGAGTTGAATCCCATGCAGTTTCTGGTCCTACGAGCAAGAGTTGTTTTCAGCTAAGAAGAGTCACTATTGCGCTCCCATTGCCATACACAGTGCAAATAGCACTCGCGTCTGTTCCCAGCAAGTACAGTGTATTGGACTGAAGAGAAGCTACTGTTCTGGTCAGTTTCCAAAGCAGAGTTGAACTAGATATGCCCCGTGTGTGTAGGAAGCACAGTTCTTTTGTTCTGAGCAAGCTCACTGTTCTGGCCCTATAGGAAACACAGGAGAGAAGAGTGCTGTTTTCTCAAAAGCAGAGTGTGTTTCTTGCAAGGCAAGCTAGCGTTTGTTTCCCAGTCCTAAACGGAGTTGAATCCCATGCAGATTCTGGTCCTACGAGCAAGAGATGTTTTCTGCTAAGAAGAGTCACTATTGCGCTCCCATTGCCATACACAGTGCAAATAGCACTCGCGTCTGTTCCCAGCAAGTACAGTGTATTGGACTGAAGAGAAGCTACTGTTCTGGTCAGTTTCCTAAGCAGAGTTGAACTAGATATGCCCCGTGTGTGTAGGAAGCACAGTTTTTTTGTTCTGAGCAAGCTCACTGTTCTGGCCCTATAGGAAACACAGGAGAGTAGAAGAGTGCTGTTTTCTCAAAAGCAGAGTGTGTTTCTTGCAAGGCGAGCTAGCGTTTGTTTCCCAGTCCTAAACGGAGTTGAATCCCATGCAGTTTCTGGTCCTACGAGCAAGAGTTGTTTTCAGCTAAGAAGAGTCACTATTGCGCTCCCATTGCCATACACAGTGCAAATAGCACTCGCGTCTGTTCCCAGCAAGTACAGTGTATTGGACTGAAGAGAAGCTACTGTTCTTGTCAGTTTCCTAAGCAGAGTTGAACTAGATATGCCCCGTGTGTGTAGGAAGCACAGTTCTTTGGTTCTGAGCAAGCTCACTGTTCTGGCCCTATAGGAAACACAGGAGAGTAGAAGAGTGCTGTTTTCTCAAAAGCAGAGTGTGTTTCTTGCAAGGTGAGCTAGCGTTTGTTTCCCAGTCCTAAACGGAGTTGAATCCCATGCAGTTTGTGGTCCTACGAGCAAGAGTTGTTTTCTGCTAAGAAGAGTCACTATTGCGCTCCCATTGCCATACACAGTGCAAATAGCACTCGCGTCTGTTCCCAGCAAGTACAGTGTATTGGACTGAAGAGAAGCTACTGTTCTGGTCAGTTTCCTAAGCAGAGTTGAACTAGATATGCCCCGTGTGTGTAGGAAGCACAGTTCTTTTGTTCTGAGCAAGCTCACTGTTCTGGCCCTATAGGAAACACAGGAGAGAAGAGTGCTGTTTTCTCAAAAGCAGAGTGTGTTTCTTGCAAGGCAAGCTAGCGTTTGTTTCCCAGTCCTAAACGGAGTTGAATCCCATGCAGATTCTGGTCCTACGAGCAAGAGTTGTTTTCTGCTAAGAAGAGTCACTATTGCGCTCCCATTGCCATACACAGTGCAAATAGCACTCGCGTCTGTTCCCAGCAAGTACAGTGTATTGGACTGAAGAGAAGCTACTGTTCTGGTCAGTTTCCTAAGCAGAGTTGAACTAGATATGCCCCGTGTGTGTAGGAAGCACAGTTTTTTTGTTCTGAGCAAGCTCACTGTTCTGGCCCTATAGGAAACACAGGAGAGTAGAAGAGTGCTGTTTTCTCAAAAGCAGAGTGTGTTTCTTGCAAGGCGAGCTAGCGTTTGTTTCCCAGTCCTAAACGGAGTTGAATCCCATGCAGTTTCTGGTCCTACGAGCAAGAGTTGTTTTCAGCTAAGAAGAGTCACTATTGCGCTCCCATTGCCATACACAGTGCAAATAGCACTCGCGTCTGTTCCCAGCAAGTACAGTGTATTGGACTGAAGAGAAGCTACTGTTCTTGTCAGTTTCCTAAGCAGAGTTGAACTAGATATGCCCCGTGTGTGTAGGAAGCACAGTTCTTTGGTTCTGAGCAAGCTCACTGTTCTGGCCCTATAGGAAACACAGGAGAGTAGAAGAGTGCTGTTTTCTCAAAAGCAGAGTGTGTTTCTTGCAAGGTGAGCTAGCGTTTGTTTCCCAGTCCTAAACGGAGTTGAATCCCATGCAGTTTGTGGTCCTACGAGCAAGAGTTGTTTTCTGCTAAGAAGAGTCACTATTGCGCTCCCATTGCCATACACAGTGCAAATAGCACTCGCGTCTGTTCCCAGCAAGTACAGTGTATTGGACTGAAGAGAAGCTACTGTTCTGGTCAGTTTCCTAAGCAGAGTTGAACTAGATATGCCCCGTGTGTGTAGGAAGCACAGTTCTTTTGTTCTGAGCAAGCTCACTGTTCTGGCCCTATAGGAAACACAGGAGAGTAGAAGAGTGCTGTTTTCTCAAAAGCAGAGTGTGTTTCTTGCAAGGCGAGCTAGCGTTTGTTTCCCAGTCCTAAACGGAGTTGAATCCCATGCAGTTTCTGGTCCTACGAGCAAGAGTTGTTTTCTGCTTAGAAGAGTCACTATTGCGCTCCCATTGCCATACACAGTGCAAATAGCACTCGCGTCTGTTCCCAGCAAGTACAGTGTATTGGACTGAAGAGAAGCTACTGTTCTGGTCAGTTTCCTAAGCAGAGTTGAACTAGATATGCCCCGTGTGTGTAGGAAGCACAGTTCTTTTGTTCTGAGCAAGCTCACTGTTCTGGCCCTATAGGAAACACAGGAGAGTAGAAGAGTGCTGTTTTCTCAAAAGCAGAGTGTGTTTCTTGCAAGGCGAGCTAGCGTTTGTTTCCCAGTCCTAAACGGAGTTGAATCCCATGCAGTTTCTGGTCCTACGAGCAAGAGTTGTTTTCTGCTTAGAAGAGTCACTATTGCGCTCCCATTGCCATACACAGTGCAAATAGCACTCGCGTCTGTTCCCAGCAAGTACAGTGTATTGGACTGAAGAGAAGCTACTGTTCTTGTCAGTTTCCTAAGCAGAGTTGAACTAGATATGCCCCGTGTGTGTAGGAAGCACAGTTCTTTGGTTCTGAGCAAGCTCACTGTTCTGGCCCTATAGGAAACACAGGAGAGTAGACGAGTGCTGTTTTCTCAAAAGCAGAGTGTGTTTCTTGCAAGGCGAGCTAGCGTTTGTTTCCCAGTCCTAAACGGAGTTGAATCCCATGCAGTTTCTGGTCCTACGAGCAAGAATTGTTTTCTGCTTAGAAGAGTCACTATTGCGCTCCCATTGCCATACACAGTGCAAATAGCATTCGCGTCTGTTCCCAGCAAGTACAGTGTATTGGACTGAAGAGAAGCTACTGTTCTTGTCAGTTTCCTAAGCAGAGTTGAACTAGATATTCCCCGTGTGTGTAGGAAGCACAGTTCTTTTGTTCTGAGCAAGCTCACTGTTCTGGCCCTATAGGAAACACAGGAGAGTAGAAGAGTGCTGTTTTCTCAAAAGCAGAGTGTGTTTCTTGCAAGGCGAGCTAGCGTTTGTTTCCCAGTCCTAAACGGAGTTGAATCCCATGCAGTTTGTGGTCCTACGAGCAAGAGTTGTTTTCAGCTAAGAAGAGTCACTATTGCGCTCCCATTGCCATACACAGTGCAAATAGCACTCGCGTCTGTTCCCAGCAAGTACAGTGTATTGGACTGAAGAGAAGCTACTGTTCTTGTCAGTTTCCTAAGCAGAGTTGAACTAGATATGCCCCGTGTGTGTAGGAAGCACAGTTCTTTTGTTCTGAGCAAGCTCACTGTTCTGGCCCTATAGGAAACACAGGAGAGTAGAAGAGTGCTGTTTTCTCAAAAGCAGAGTGTGTTTCTTGCAAGGCGAGCTAGCGTTTGTTTCCCAGTCCTAAACGGAGTTGAATCCCATGCAGTTTCTGGTCCTACGAGCAAGAGTTGTTTTCTGCTTAGAAGAGTCACTATTGCGCTCCCATTGCCATACACAGTGCAAATAGCACTCGCGTCTGTTCCCAGCAAGTACAGTGTATTGGACTGAAGAGAAGCTACTGTTCTGGTCAGTTTCCTAAGCAGAGTTGAACTAGATATGCCCCGTGTGTGTAGGAAGCACAGTTCTTTGGTTCTGAGCAAGCTCACTGTTCTGGCCCTATAGGAAACACAGGAGAGTAGAAGAGTGCTGTTTTCTCAAAAGCAGAGTGTGTTTCTTGCAAGGCGAGCTAGCGTTTGTTTCCCAGTCCTAAACGGAGTTGAATCCCATGCAGTTTGTGGTCCTACGAGCAAGAGTTGTTTTCTGCTAAGAAGAGTCACTATTGCGCTCCCATTGCCATACACAGTGCAAATAGCACTCGCGTCTGTTCCCAGCAAGTACAGTGTATTGGACTGAAGAGAAGCTACTGTTCTGGTCAGTTTCCTAAGCAGAGTTGAACTAGATATGCCCCGTGTGTGTAGGAAGCACAGTTCTTTTGTTCTGAGCAAGCTCACTGTTCTGGCCCTATAGGAAACACAGGAGAGTAGAAGAGTGCTGTTTTCTCAAAAGCAGAGTGTGTTTCTTGCAAGGCGAGCTAGCGTTTGTTTCCCAGTCCTAAACGGAGTTGAATCCCATGCAGTTTCTGGTCCTACGAGCAAGAGTTGTTTTCTGCTTAGAAGAGTCACTATTGCGCTCCCATTGCCATACACAGTGCAAATAGCACTCGCGTCTGTTCCCAGCAAGTACAGTGTATTGGACTGAAGAGAAGCTACTGTTCTTGTCAGTTTCCTAAGCAGAGTTGAACTAGTTATGCCCCGTGTGTGTAGGAAGCACAGTTCTTTTGTTCTGAGCAAGCTCACTGTTCTGGCCCTATAGGAAACACAGGAGAGTAGAAGAGTGCTGTTTTCTCAAAAGCAGAGTGTGTTTCTTGCAAGGCGAGCTAGCGTTTGTTTCCCAGTCCTAAATGGAGTTGATTCCCATGCAGTTTCTGGTCCTACGAGCAAGAGTTGTTTTCTGCTTAGAAGAGTCACTATTGCGCTCCCATTGCCATACACAGTGCAAATAGCACTCGCGTCTGTTCCCAGCAAGTACAGTGTATTGGACTGAAGAGAAGCTACTGTTCTGGTCAGTTTCCTAAGCAGAGTTGAACTAGATATGCCCCGTGTGTGTAGGAAGCACAGTTCTTTTGTTCTGAGCAAGCTCACTGTTCTGGCCCTATAGGAAACACAGGAGAGTAGAAGAGTGCTGTTTTCTCAAAAGCAGAGTGTGTTTCTTGCAAGGCGAGCTAGCGTTTGTTTCCCAGTCCTAAACGGAGTAGAATCCCATGCAGATTCTGGTCCTACGAGCAAGAGTTGTTTTCTGCTAAGAAGAGTCACTATTGCGCTCCCATTGCCATACACAGTGCAAATAGCACTCGCGTCTGTTCCCAGCAAGTACAGTGTATTGGACTGAAGAGAAGCTACTGTTCTTGTCAGTTTCCTAAGCAGAGTTGAACTAGATATGCCCCGTGTGTGTAGGAAGCACAGTTCTTTTGTTCTGAGCAAGCTCACTGTTCTGGCCCTATAGGAAACACAGGAGAGTAGAAGAGTGCTGTTTTCTCAAAAGCAGAGTGTGTTTCTTGCAAGGCGAGCTAGCGTTTGTTTCCCAGTCCTAAACGGAGTTGAATCCCATGCAGTTTCTGGTCCTACTAGCAAGAGTTGTTTTCTGCTTAGAAGAGTCACTATTGCGCTCCCATTGCCATACAGTGTGCAAATAGCACTCGCGTCTGTTCCCAGCAAGTACAGTGTATTGGACTGAAGAGAAGCTACTGTTCTGGTCAGTTTCCTAAGCAGAGTTGAACTAGATATGCCCCGTGTGTGTAGGAAGCACAGTTCTTTTGTTCTGAGCAAGCTCACTGTTCTGGCCCTATAGGAAACACAGGAGAGTAGAAGAGTGCTGTTTTCTCTAAAGCAGAGTGTGTTTCTTGCAAGGCGAGCTAGCGTTTGTTTCCCAGTCCTAAACGGAGTTGAATCCCATGCAGATTCTGGTCCTACGAGCAAGAGTTGTTTTCTGCTAAGAAGAGTCACTATTGCGCTCCCATTGCCATACACAGTGCAAATAGCACTCGCGTCTGTTCCCAGCAAGTACAGTGTATTGGACTGAAGAGAAGCTACTGTTCTGGTCAGTTTCCTAAGCAGAGTTGAACTAGATATGCCCCGTGTGTGTAGGAAGCACAGTTCTTTTGTTCTGAGCAAGCTCACTGTTCTGGCCCTATAGGAAACACAGGAGAGTAGAAGAGTGCTGTTTTCTCAAAAGCAGAGTGTGTTTCTTGCAAGGCGAGCTAGCGTTTGTTTCCCAGTCCTAAACGGAGTTGAATCCCATGCAGTTTCTGGTCCTACGAGCAAGAGTTGTTTTCTGCTTAGAAGAGTCACTATTGCGCTCCCATTGCCATACACAGTGCAAATAGCTCTCGCGTCTGTTCCCAGCAAGTACAGTGTATTGGACTGAAGAGAAGATACTGTTCTGGTCAGTTTCCTAAGCAGAGTTGAACTAGATATGCCCCGTGTGTGTAGGAAGCACAGTTCTTTTGTTCTGAGCAAGCTCACTGTTCTGGCCCTATAGGAAACACAGGAGAGTAGAAGAGTGCTGTTTTCTCAAAAGCAGAGTGTGTTTCTTGCAAGGCGATCTAGCGTTTGTTTCCCAGTCCTAAACGGAGTTGAATCCCATGCAGTTTCTGGTCCTACGAGCATGAGTTGTTTTCAGCTAAGAAGAGTCACTATTGCGCTCCCATTGCCATACACAGTGCAAATAGCACTCGCGTCTGTTCCCAGCAAGTACAGTGTATTGGACTGAAGAGAAGCTACTGTTCTGGTAAGTTTCCTAAGCAGAGTTGAACTAGATATGCCCCGTGTGTGTAGGAAGCACAGTTCTTTGGTTCTGAGCAAGCTCACTGTTCTGGCCCTATAGGAAACACAGGAGAGTAGAAGAGTGCTGTTTTCTCAAAAGCAGAGTGTGTTTCTTGCAAGGCGAGCTAGCGTTTGTTTCCCAGTCCTAAACGGAGTTGAATCCCATGCAGTTTCTGGTCCTACGAGCAAGAGTTGTTTTCAGCTAAGAAGAGTCACTATTGCGCTCCCATTGCCATACACAGTGCAAATAGCACTCGCGTCTGTTCCCAGCAAGTACAGTGTATTGGACTGAAGAGAAGCTACTGTTCTTGTCAGTTTCCTAAGCAGAGTTGAACTAGATATGCCCCGTGTGTGTAGGAAGCCCAGTTCTTTTGTTCTGAGCAAGCTCACTGTTCTGGCCCTATAGGAAACACAGGAGAGTAGAAGAGTGCTGTTTTCTCAAAAGCAGAGTGTGTTTCTTGCAAGGCGAGCTAGCGTTTGTTTCCCAGTCCTAAACGGAGTTGAATCCCATGCAGTTTCTGGTCCTACGAGCAAGAGTTGTTTTCTGCTTAGAAGAGTCACTATTGCGCTCCCATTGCCATACACAGTGCAAATAGCACTCGCGTCTGTTCCCAGCAAGTACAGTGTATTGGACTGAAGAGAAGCTACTGTTCTGGTCAGTTTCCTAAGCAGAGTTGAACTAGATATGCCCCGTGTGTGTAGGAAGCACAGTTCTTTGGTTCTGAGCAAGCTCACTGTTCTGGCCCTATAGGAAACACAGGAGAGTAGAAGAGTGCTGTTTTCTCAAAAGCAGAGTGTGTTTCTTGCAAGGCGAGCTAGCGTTTGTTTCCCAGTGCTAAACGGAGTTGAATCCCATGCAGTTTGTGGTCCTACGAGCAAGAGTTGTTTTCTGCTAAGAAGAGTCACTATTGCGCTCCCATTGCCATACACAGTGCAAATAGCACTCGCGTCTGTTCCCAGCAAGTACAGTGTATTGGACTGAAGAGAAGCTACTGTTCTGGTCAGTTTCCTAAGCAGAGTTGAACTAGATATGCCCCGTGTGTGTAGGAAGCACAGTTCTTTTGTTCTGAGCAAGCTCACTGTTCTGGCCCTATAGGAAACACAGGAGAGTAGAAGAGTGCTGTTTTCTCAAAAGCAGAGTGTGTTTCTTGCAAGGCGAGCTAGCGTTTGTTTCCCAGTCCTAAACGGAGTTGAATCCCATGCAGTTTCTGGTCCTACGAGCAAGAGTTGTTTTCTGCTTAGAAGAGTCACTATTGCGCTCCCATTGCCATACACAGTGCAAATAGCACTCGCGTCTGTTCCCAGCAAGTACAGTGTATTGGACTGAAGAGAAGCTACTGTTCTTGTCAGTTTCCTAAGCAGAGTTGAACTAGATATGCCCCGTGTGTGTAGGAAGCACAGTTCTTTTGTTCTGAGCAAGCTCACTGTTCTGGCCCTATAGGAAACACAGGAGAGTAGAAGAGTGCTGTTTTCTCAAAAGCAGAGTGTGTTTCTTGCAAGGCGAGCTAGCGTTTGTTTCCCAGTCCTAAATGGAGTTGAATCCCATGCAGTTTCTGGTCCTACGAGCAAGAGTTGTTTTCTGCTTAGAAGAGTCACTATTGCGCTCCCATTGCCATACACAGTACAAATAGCACTCGCGTCTGTTCCCAGCAAGTACAGTGTATTGGACTGAAGAGAAGATACTGTTCTGGTTAGTTTCCTAAGCAGAGTTGAACTAGATATGCCCCGTGTGTGTAGGAAGCACAGTTCTTTTGTTCTGAGCAAGCTCACTGTTCTGGCCCTATAGGAAACACAGGAGAGTAGAAGAGTGCTGTTTTCTCAAAAGCAGAGTGTGTTTCTTGCAAGGCGAGCTAGCGTTTGTTTCCCAGTGCTAAACGGAGTTGAATCCCATGCAGATTCTGGTCCTACGAGCAAGAGTTGTTTTCTGCTAAGAAGAGTGACTATTGCGCTCCCATTGCCATACACAGTGCAAATAGCACTCGCGTCTGTTCCCAGCAAGTACAGTGTATTGGACTGAAGAGAAGCTACTGTTCTGGTCAGTTTCCTAAGCAGAGTTGAACTAGATATGCCACGTGTGTGTAGGAAGCACAGTTCTTTTGTTCTGAGCAAGCTCACTGTTCTGGCCCTATAGGAAACACAGGAGAGTAAAAGAGTGCTGTTTTCTCAAAAGCAGAGTGTGTTTCTTGCAAGGCGAGCTAGCGTTTGTTTCCCAGTCCTAAACGGAGTTGAACCCCATGCAGATTCTGGTCCTACGAGCAAGAGTTGTTTTCTGCTAAGAAGAGTCACTATTGCGCTCCCATTGCCATACACAGTGCAAATAGCACTCGCGTCTGTTCCCAGCAAGTACAGTGTATTGGACTGAAGAGAAGCTACTGTTCTTGTCAGTTTCCTAAGCAGAGTTGAACTAGATATGCCCCGTGTGTGTAGGAAGCACAGTTTTTTTGTTCTGAGCAAGCTCACTGTTCTGGCCCTATAGGAAACACAGGAGAGTAGAAGAGTGCTGTTTTCTCAAAAGCAGAGTGTGTTTCTTGCAAGGCGAGCTAGCGTTTGTTTCCTAGTCCTAAACGGAGTTGAATCCCATGCAGTTTCTGGTCCTACGAGCAAGAGTTGTTTTCAGCTAAGAAGAGTCACTATTGCGCTCCCATTGCCATACACAGTGCAAATAGCACTCGCGTCTGTTCCCAGCAAGTACAGTGTATTGGACTGAAGAGAAGCTACTGTTCTTGTCAGTTTCCTAAGCAGAGTTGAACTAGATATGCCCCGTGTGTGTAGGAAGCACAGTTCTTTTGTTCTGAGCAAGCTCACTGTTCTGGCCCTATAGGAAACACAGGAGAGTAGAAGAGTGCTGTTTTCTCAAAAGCAGAGTGTGTTTCTTGCAAGGCGAGCTAGCGTTTGTTTCCCAGTCCTAAATGGAGTTGAATCCCAGGCAGTTTCTGGTCCTACGAGCAAGAGTTGTTTTCTGCTTAGAAGAGTCACTATTGCGCTCCCATTGCCATACACAGTGCAAATAGCACTCGTGTCTGTTCCCAGCAAGTACAGTGTATTGGACTGAAGAGAAGATACTGTTCTGGTCAGTTTCCTAAGCAGAGTTGAACTAGATATGCCCCGTGTGTGTAGGAAGCACAGTTCTTTGGTTCTGAGCAAGCTCACTGTTCTGGCCCTATAGGAAACACAGGAGAGTAGAAGAGTGCTGTTTTCTCAAAAGCAGAGTGTGTTTCTTGCAAGGCGAGCTAGCGTTTGTTTCCCAGTGCTAAACGGAGTTGAATCCAATGCAGATTCTGGTCCTACGAGCAAGAGTTGTTTTCTGCTAAGAAGAGTCACTATTGCGCTCCCATTGCCATACACAGTGCAAATAGCACTCGCGTCTGTTCCCAGCAAGTACAGTGTATTGGACTGAAGAGAAGCTACTGTTCTGGTCAGTTTACTAAGCAGAGTTGAACTAGATATGCCCCGTGTGTGTAGGAAGCACAGTTCTTTTGTTCTGAGCAAGCTCACTGTTCTGGCCCTATAGGAAACACAGGAGAGTAGAAGAGTGCTGTTTTCTCAAAAGCAGAGTGTGTTTCTTGCAAGGCGAGCTAGCGTTTGTTTCCCAGTCCTAAACGGAGTTGAATCCCATGCAGTTTCTGGTCCTACGAGCAAGAGTTGTTTTCTGCTTAGAAGAGTCACTATTGTGCTCCCATTGCCATACACAGTGCAAATAGCACTCGCGTCTGTTCCCAGCAAGTACAGTGTATTGGACTGAAGAGAAGCTACTGTTCTGGTCAGTTTCCTAAGCAGAGTTGAACTAGATATGCCACGTGTGTGTAGGAAGCACAGTTCTTTTGTTCTGAGCAAGCTCACTGTTCTGGCCCTATAGGAAACACAGGAGAGTAGAAGAGTGCTGTTTTCTCAAAAGCAGAGTGTGTTTCTTGCAAGGCGAGCTAGCATTTGTTTCCCAGTCCTAAACGGAGTTGAATCCCATGCAGATTCTGGTCCTACGAGCAAGAGTTGTTTTCTGCTAAGAAGAGTCACTATTGCGCTCCCATTGCCATACACAGTGCAAATAGCACTCGCGTCTGTTCCCAGCAAGTACAGTGTATTGGACTGAAGAGAAGCTACTGTTCTTGTCAGTTTCCTAAGCAGAGTTGAACTAGATATGCCCCGTGTGTGTAGGAAGCACAGTTTTTTTGTTCTGAGCAAGCTCACTGTTCTGGCCCTATAGGAAACACAGGAGAGTAGAAGAGTGCTGTTTTCTCAAAAGCAGAGTGTGTTTCTTGCAAGGCGAGCTAGCGTTTGTTTCCCAGTCCTAAACGGAGTTGAATCCCATGCAGTTTCTGGTCCTACGAGCAAGAGTTGTTTTCAGCTAAGAAGAGTCACTATTGCGCTCCCATTGCCATACACAGTGCAAATAGCACTCGCGTCTGTTCCCAGCAAGTACAGTGTATTGGACTGAAGAGAAGCTACTGTTCTTGTCAGTTTCCTAAGCAGAGTTGAACTAGATATGCCCCGTGTGTGTAGGAAGCACAGTTTTTTTGTTCTGAGCAAGCTCACTGTTCTGGCCCTATAGGAAACACAGGAGAGTAGAAGAGTGCTGTTTTCTCAAAAGCAGAGTGTGTTTCTTGCAAGGCGAGCTAGCGTTTGTTTCCCAGTCCTAAACGGAGTTGAATCCCATGCAGTCTGGTCCTACGAGCAAGAGTTGTTTTCTGCTAAGAAGAGTCACTATTGCGCTCCCATTGCCATACACAGTGCAAATAGCACTCGCGTCTGTTCCCAGCAAGTACAGTGTATTGGACTGAAGAGAAGCTACTGTTCTGGTCAGTTTCCTAAGCAGAGTTGAACTAGATATGCCCCGTGTGTGTAGGAAGCACAGTTCTTTTGTTCTGAGCAAGCTCACTGTTCTGGCCCTATAGGAAACACAGGAGAGTAGAAGAGTGCTGTTTTCTCAAAAGCAGAGTGTGTTTCTTGCAAGGCGAGCTAGCGTTTGTTTCCCAGTCCTAAACGGAGTTGAATCCCATGCAGTTTCTGGTCCTACGAGCAAGAGTTGTTTACTGCTTAGAAGAGTCACTATTGCGCTCCCATTGCCATACACAGTGCAAATAGCACTCACGTCTGTTCCCAGCAAGTACAGTGTATTGGACTGAAGAGAAGCTACTGTTCTGGTCAGTTTCCTAAGCAGAGTTGAACTAGATATGCCCCGTGTATGTAGGAAGCACAGTTCTTTTGTTCTGAGCAAGCTCACTGTTCTGGCCCTATAGGAAACACAGGAGAGTAGAAGAGTGCTGTTTTCTCAAAAGCAGAGTGTGTTTCTTGCAAGGCGAGCTAGCGTTTGTTTCCCAGTCCTAAACGGAGTTGAATCCCATGCAGTTTCTGGTCCTATGAGCAAGAGTTGTTTTCTGCTAAGAAGAGTCACTATTGCGCTCCCATTGCCATACACAGTGCAAATAGCACTCGCGTCTGTTCCCAGCAAGTACAGTGTATTGGACTGAAGAGAAGCTACTGTGCTGGTCAGTTTCCTAAGCAGAGTTGAACTAGATATGCCCCGTGTGTGTAGGAAGCACAGTTCTTTTGTTCTGAGCAAGCTCACTGTTCTGGCCCTATAGGAAACACAGGAGAGTAGAAGAGTGCTGTTTTCTCAAAAGCAGAGTGTGTTTCTTGCAAGGCGAGCTAGCGTTTGTTTCCCAGTCCTAAACGGAGTTGAATCCCATGCAGTTTCTGGTCCTACGAGCAAGAGTTGTTTTCTGCTTAGAAGAGTCACTATTGCGCTCCCATTGCCATACACAGTGCAAATAGCACTCGCGTCTGTTCCCAGCAAGTACAGTGTATTGGACTGAAGAGAAGCTACTGTTCTGGTCAGTTTCCTAAGCAGAGTTGAACTAGATATGCCCCGTGTGTGTAGGAAGCACAGTTCTTTGGTTCTGAGCAAGCTCACTGTTCTGGCCCTATAGGAAACACAGGAGAGTAGAAGAGTGCTGTTTTCTCAAAAGCAGAGTGTGTTTCTTGCAAGGCGAGCTAGCGTTTGTTTCCCAGTCCTAAACGGAGTTGTTCCCATGCAGTTTCTGGTCCTACGAGCAAGAGTTGTTTTCTGCTTAGAAGAGTCACTATTGCGCTCCCATTGCCATACACAGTGCAAATAGCACTCGCGTCTGTTCCCAGCAAGTACAGTGTATTGGACTGAAGAGAAGCTACTGTTCTGGTCAGTTTCCTAAGCAGAGTTGAACTAGATATGCCCCGTGTGTGTAGGAAGCACAGTTCTTTTGTTCTGAGCAAGCTCACTGTTCTGGCCCTATAGGAAACACAGGAGAGTAGAAGAGTGCTGTTTTCTCAAAAGCAGAGTGTGTTTCTTGCAAGGCGAGCTAGCGTTTGTTTCCCAGTCCTAAACGGAGTTGAATCCCATGCAGTTTCTGGTCCTACGAGCAAGAGTTGTTTTCTGCTTAGAAGAGTCACTATTGTGCTCCCATTGCCATACACAGTGCAAATAGCACTCGCGTCTGTTCCCAGCAAGTACAGTGTATTGGACTGAAGAGAAGCTACTGTTCTGGTCAGTTTCCTAAGCAGAGTTGAACTAGATATGCCCCGTGTGTGTAGGAAGCACAGTTCTTTTGTTCTGAGCAAGCTCACTGTTCTGGCCCTATAGGAAACACAGGAGAGTAGAAGAGTGCTGTTTTCTCAAAAGCAGAGTGTGTTTCTTGCAAGGCGAGCTAGCGTTTGTTTCCCAGTCCTAAACGGAGTTGAATCCCATGCAGATTCTGGTCCTACGAGCAAGAGTTGTTTTCTGCTAAGAAGAGTCACTATTGCGCTCCCATTGCCATACACAGTGCAAATAGCACTCGCGTCTGTTCCCAGCAAGTACAGTGTATTGGACTGAAGAGAAGCTACTGTTCTGGTCAGTTTCCTAAGCAGAGTTGAACTAGATATGCCCCGTGTGTGTAGGAAGCACAGTTTTTTTGTTCTGAGCAAGCTCACTGTTCTGGCCCTATAGGAAACACAGGAGAGTAGAAGAGTGCTGTTTTCTCAAAAGCAGAGTGTGTTTCTTGCAAGGCGAGCTAGCGTTTGTTTCCCAGTCCTAAACGGAGTTGAATCCCATGCAGTTTCTGGTCCTACGAGCAAGAGTTGTTTTCTGCTAAGAAGAGTCACTATTGCGCTCCCATTGCCATACACAGTGCAAATAGCACTCGCGCCTGTTCCCAGCAAGTACAGTGTATTGGACTGAAGAGAAGCTACTGTTCTTGTCAGTTTCCTAAGCAGAGTTGAACTAGATATGCCCCGTGTGTGTAGGAAGCACAGTTCTTTTGTTCTGAGCAAGCT
>NW_026737769.1:0-32802 GCF_949786415.1 Peromyscus eremicus | reverse complement strand
AAAAGAACTGTGCTTCCTACACACACGGGGCATATCTAGTTCAACTCTGCTTAGGAAACTGACCAGAACAGTAGCTTCTCTTCAGTCCAATACACTGTACTTGCTGGGAACAGACGCGAGTGCTATTTGCACTGTGTATGGCAATGGGAGCGCAATAGTGACTCTTCTAAGCAGAAAACAACTCTTGCTCGTAGGACCAGAAACTGCATGGGATTCAACTCCGTTTAGGACTGGGAAAAAAACGCTAGCTCGCCTTGCAAGAAACACACTCTGCTTTTGAGAAAACAGCACTCTTCTACTCTCCTGTGTTTCCTATAGGGCCAGAACAGTGAGCTTGCTCAGAACAAAAGAACTGTGCTTCCTACACACACGGGGCATATCTAGTTCAACTCTGCTTAGGAAACTGACCAGAACAGTAGATTCTCTTCAGTCCAATACACTGTACTTGCTGGGAACAGACGCGAGTGCTATTTGCACTGTGTATGGCAATGGGAGCGCAATAGTGACTCTTCTTAGCAGAAAACAACTCTTGCTCCTAGGACCAGAAACTGCATGGGATTCAACTCCGTTTAGGACTGGGAAACAAACGCTAGCTCGCCTGGCAAGAAACACACTCTGCTTTTGAGAAAACAGCACTCTTCTACTCTCCTGTGTTTCCTATAGGGCCAGAACAGTGAGCTTGCTCAGAACAAAAGAACTGTGCTTCCTACACACACGGGGCATATCTAGTTCAACTCTGCTTAGGAAACTGACCAGAACAGTAGCTTCTCTTCAGTCCAATACACTGTACTTGCTGGGAACAGACGCGAGTGCTATTTGCACTGTGTATGGCAATGGGAGCACAATAGTGACTCTTCTTAGCAGAAAACAACTCTTGCTCGTAGGACCACAAACTGCATGGGATTCAACTCCGTTTAGGACTGGGAAACAAACGCTAGCTCGCCTTGCAAGAAACACACTCTGCTTTTGAGAAAACAGCACTCTTCTACTCTCCTGTGTTTCCTATAGGGCCAGAACAGTGAGCTTGCTCAGAACAAAAGAACTGTGCTTCCTACACACACGGGCCATATCTAGTTCAACTCTGCTTAGGAAACTGACCAGAACAGTAGCTTCTCTTCAGTCCAATACACTGTACTTGCTGGGAACAGACGCGAGTGCTATTTGCACTGTGTATGGCAATGGGAGCGCAAGAGTGACTCTTCTTAGCAGAAAACAACTCTTGCTCGTAGGACCAGAAACTGCATGGGATTCAACTCCGTTTAGGACTGGGAAACAAACGCTAGCTCGCCTTGCAAGAAACACACTCTGCTTTTGAGAAAACAGCACTCTTCTACTCTCCTGTGTTTCCTATAGGGCCAGAACAGTGAGCTTGCTCAGAACAAAAGAACTGTGCTTCCTACACACACGGGGCATATCTAGTTCAACTCTGCTTAGGAAACTGACCAGAACAGTAGCTTCTCTTCAGTCCAATACACTGTACTTGCTGGGAATAGACGCGAGTGCTATTTGCACTGTGTATGGCAATGGGAGCGCAATAGTGACTCTTCTTAGCAGAAAACAACTCTTGCTCGTAGGACCAGAAACTGCATGGGATTCTACTCCGTTTAGGACTGGGAAACAAACGCTAGCTCGCCTTGCAAGAAACACACTCTGCTTTTGAGAAAACAGCACTCTTCTACTCTCCTGTGTTTCCTATAGGGCCAGAACAGTGAGCTAGCTCAGAACAAAAGAACTGTGCTTCCTACACACACGGGGCATATCTAGTTCAACTCTGCTTAGGAAACTGACCAGAACAGTAGCTTCTCTTCAGTCCAATACACTGTACTTGCTGGGAACAGACGCGAGTGCTATTTGCACTGTGTATGGCAATGGGAGCGCAATAGTGACTCTTCTAAGCAGAAAACAACTCTTGCTCGTAGGACCAGAAACTGCATGGGATTCAACTCCGTTTAGGACTGGGAAAAAAACGCTAGCTCGCCTTGCAAGAAACACACTCTGCTTTTGAGAAAACAGCACTCTTCTACTCTCCTGTGTTTCCTATAGGGCCAGAACAGTGAGCTTGCTCAGAACAAAAGAACTGTGCTTCCTACACACACGGGGCATATCTAGTTCAACTCTGCTTAGGAAACTGACCAGAACAGTAGCTTCTCTTCAGTCCAATACACTGTACTTGCTGGGAACAGACGCGAGTGCTATTTGCACTGTGTATGGCAATGGGAGCGCAATAGTGACTCTTCTTAGCAGAAAACAACTCTTGCTCGTAGGACCAGAAACTGCATGGGATTCAACTCCGTTTAGGACTGGGAAACAAACGCTAGCTCGCCTTGCAAGAAACACACTCTGCTTTTGAGAAAACAGCACTCTTCTACTCTCCTGTGTTTCCTATAGGGCCAGAACAGTGTGCTTGCTCAGAACAAAAGAACTGTGCTTCCTACACACACGGGGCATATCTAGTTCAACTCTGCTTAGGAAACTGACCAGAACAGTAGCTTCTCTTCAGTCCAATACACTGTACTTGCTGGGAACAGACGCGAGTGCTATTTGCACTGTGTATGGCAATGGGAGCACAATAGTGACTCTTCTTAGCAGAAAACAACTCTTGCTCGTAGGACCAGAAACTGCATGGGATTCAACTCCGTTTAGGACTGGGAAACAAACGCTAGCTCGCCTTGCAAGAAACACACTCTGCTTTTGAGAAAACAGCACTCTTCTACTCTCCTGTGTTTCCTATAGGGCCAGAACAGTGAGCTTGCTCAGAACAAAAGAACTGTGCTTCCTACACACACGGGCCATATCTAGTTCAACTCTGCTTAGGAAACTGACAAGAACAGTAGCTTCTCTTCAGTCCAATACACTGTACTTGCTGGGAACAGACGCGAGTGCTATTTGCACTGTGTATGGCAATGGGAGCGCAATAGTGACTCTTCTAAGCAGAAAACAACTCTTGCTCGTAGGACCAGAAACTGCATGGGATTCAACTCCGTTTAGGACTGGGAAACAAACGCTAGCTCGCCTTGCAAGAAACACACTCTGCTTTTGAGAAAACAGCACTCTTCTACTCTCCTGTGTTTCCTATAGGGCCAGAACAGTGAGCTTGCTCAGAACAAAAGAACTGTGCTTCCTACACACACGGGGCATATCTAGTTCAACTCTGCTTAGGAAACTGACAAGAACAGTAGCTTCTCTTCAGTCCAATACACTGTACTTGCTGGGAACAGACGCGAGTGCTATTTGCACTGTGTATGGCAATGGGAGCGCAATAGTGACTCTTCTTAGCAGAAAACAACTCTTGCTCCTAGGACCAGAATCTGCATGGGAATCTACTCCGTTTAGGACTGGGAAACAAACGCTAGCTCGCCTTGCAAGAAACACACTCTGCTTTTGAGAAAACAGCACTCTTCTACTCTCCTGTGTTTCCTATAGGGCCAGAACAGTGAGCTTGCTCAGAACCAAAGAACTGTGCTTCCTACACATACAGAGCATATCTAGTTCAACTCTGCTTAGGAAACTGACAAGAACAGTAGCTTCTCTTCAGTCCAATACACTGTACTTGCTGGGAACAGACGCGAGTGCTATTTGCCCTGTGTATGGCAATGGGAGCGCAATAGTGACTCTTCTTAGCAGAAAACAACTCTTGCTCGTAGGACCAGAATCTGCATGGGATTCAACTCCGTTTAGGACTGGGAAACAAACGCTAGCTCGCCTTGCAAAAAACACACTCTGCTTTTGAGAAAACAGCACTCTTCTACTCTCCTGTGTTTCCTATAGGGCCAGAACAGTGAGCTTGCTCAGAACAAAAGAACTGTGCTTCCTACACACACGGGCCATATCTAGTTCAACTCTGCTTAGGAAACTGACCAGAACAGTAGCTTCTCTTCAGTCCAATACACTGTACTTGCTGGGAACAGACGCGAGTGCTATTTGCACTGTGTATGGCAATGGGAGCGCAATAGTGACTCTTCTTAGCAGAAAACAACTCTTGCTCGTAGGACCAGAAACTGCATGGGATTCAACTCCGTTTAGGACTGGGAAACAAACGCTAGCTCGCCTGGCAAGAAACACACTCTGCTTTTGAGAAAACAGCACTCTTCTACTCTCCTGTGTTTCCTATAGGGCCAGAACAGTGAGCTTGCTCAGAACAAAAAAACTGTGCTTCCTACACACACGGGGCATATCTAGTTCAACTCTGCTTAGGAAACTGACCAGAACAGTAGCTTCTCTTCAGTCCAATACACTGTACTTGCTGGGAACAGACGCGAGTGCTATTTGCACTGTGTATGGCAATGGGAGCGCAATAGTGACTCTTCTTAGCAGAAAACAACTCTTGCTCGTAGGACCAGAAACTGCATGGGATTCAACTCCGTTTAGGACTGGGAAACAAACGCTAGCTCGCCTTGCAAGAAACACACTCTGCTTTTGAGAAAACAGCACTCTTCTACTCTCCTGTGTTTCCTATAGGGCCAGAACAGTGAGCTTGCTCAGAACAAAAGAACTGTGCTTCCTACACACACGGGGCATATCTAGTTCAACTCTGCTTAGGAAACTGACCAGAACAGTAGCTTCTCTTCAGTCCAATACACTGTACTTGCTGGGAACAGACGCGAGTGCTATTTGCACTGTGTATGGCAATGGGAGCGCAATAGTGACTCTTCTTAGCAGAAAACAACTCTTGCTCGTAGGACCAGAAACTGCATGGGATTCAACACCGTTTAGGACTGGGAAACAAACGCTAGCTCGCCTTGCAAGAAACACACTCTGCTTTTGAGAAAACAGCACTCTTCTACTCTCCTGTGTTTCCTATAGGGCCAGAACAGTGAGCTTGCTCAGAACAAAAGAACTGTGCTTCCTACACACACGGGGCATATCTAGTTCAACTCTGCTTAGGAAACTGACCAGAACAGTAGCTTCTCTTCAGTCCAATACACTGTACTTGCTGGGAACAGACGCGAGTGCTATTTGCACTGTGTATGGCAATGGGAGTGCAATAGTGACTCTTCTTAGCAGAAAACAACTCTTGCTCGTAGGACCAGAAACTGCATGGGATTCTACTCCGCTTAGGACTGGGAAACAAACGCTAGCTCGCCTTGCAAGAAACACACTCTGCTTTTGAGAAAACAGCACTCTTCTACTCTCCTGTGTTTCCTATAGGGCCAGAACAGTGAGCTTGCTCAGAACAAAAGAACTGTGCTTCCTACACACACGGGGCATATCTAGTTCAACTCTGCTTAGGAAACTGACCAGAACAGTAGCTTCTCTTCAGTCCAATACACTGTACTTGATGGGAACAGACGCGAGTGCTATTTGCACTGTGTATGGCAATGGGAGCGCAATAGTGACTCTTCTTAGCAGAAAACAACTCTTGCTCGTAGGACCAGAAACTGCATGGGATTCAACTCCGTTTAGGACTGGGAAACAAACGCTAGCTCGCCTGGCAAGAAACACACTCTGCTTTTGAGAAAACAGCACTCTTCTACTCTCCTGTGTTTCCTATAGGGCCAGAACAGTGAGCTTGCTCAGAACAAAAGAACTGTGCTTCCTACACACACGGGCCATATCTAGTTCAACTCTGCTTAGGAAACTGACAAGAACAGTAGCTTCTCTTCAGTCCAATACACTGTACTTGCTGGGAACAGACGCGAGTGCTATTTGCACTGTGTATGGCAATGGGAGCGCAATAGTGACTCTTCTAAGCAGAAAACAACTCTTGCTCGTAGGACCAGAAACTGCATGGGATTCAACTCCGTTTAGGACTGGGAAACAAACGCTAGCTCGCCTTGCAAGAAACACACTCTGCTTTTGAGAAAACAGCACTCTTCTACTCTCCTGTGTTTCCTATAGGGCCAGAACAGTGAGCTTGCTCAGAACAAAAGAACTGTGCTTCCTACACACACGGGGCATATCTAGTTCAACTCTGCTTAGGAAACTGACAAGAACAGTAGCTTCTCTTCAGTCCAATACACTGTACTTGCTGGGAACAGACGCGAGTGCTATTTGCACTGTGTATGGCAATGGGAGCGCAATAGTGACTCTTCTTAGCAGAAAACAACTCTTGCTCCTAGGACCAGAATCTGCATGGGAATCTACTCCGTTTAGGACTGGGAAACAAACGCTAGCTCGCCTTGCAAGAAACACACTCTGCTTTTGAGAAAACAGCACTCTTCTACTCTCCTGTGTTTCCTATAGGGCCAGAACAGTGAGCTTGCTCAGAACCAAAGAACTGTGCTTCCTACACATACAGAGCATATCTAGTTCAACTCTGCTTAGGAAACTGACAAGAACAGTAGCTTCTCTTCAGTCCAATACACTGTACTTGCTGGGAACAGACGCGAGTGCTATTTGCCCTGTGTATGGCAATGGGAGCGCAATAGTGACTCTTCTTAGCAGAAAACAACTCTTGCTCGTAGGACCAGAATCTGCATGGGATTCAACTCCGTTTAGGACTGGGAAACAAACGCTAGCTCGCCTTGCAAAAAACACACTCTGCTTTTGAGAAAACAGCACTCTTCTACTCTCCTGTGTTTCCTATAGGGCCAGAACAGTGAGCTTGCTCAGAACAAAAGAACTGTGCTTCCTACACACACGGGCCATATCTAGTTCAACTCTGCTTAGGAAACTGACCAGAACAGTAGCTTCTCTTCAGTCCAATACACTGTACTTGCTGGGAACAGACGCGAGTGCTATTTGCACTGTGTATGGCAATGGGAGCGCAATAGTGACTCTTCTTAGCAGAAAACAACTCTTGCTCGTAGGACCAGAAACTGCATGGGATTCAACTCCGTTTAGGACTGGGAAACAAACGCTAGCTCGCCTGGCAAGAAACACACTCTGCTTTTGAGAAAACAGCACTCTTCTACTCTCCTGTGTTTCCTATAGGGCCAGAACAGTGAGCTTGCTCAGAACAAAAAAACTGTGCTTCCTACACACACGGGGCATATCTAGTTCAACTCTGCTTAGGAAACTGACCAGAACAGTAGCTTCTCTTCAGTCCAATACACTGTACTTGCTGGGAACAGACGCGAGTGCTATTTGCACTGTGTATGGCAATGGGAGCGCAATAGTGACTCTTCTTAGCAGAAAACAACTCTTGCTCGTAGGACCAGAAACTGCATGGGATTCAACTCCGTTTAGGACTGGGAAACAAACGCTAGCTCGCCTTGCAAGAAACACACTCTGCTTTTGAGAAAACAGCACTCTTCTACTCTCCTGTGTTTCCTATAGGGCCAGAACAGTGAGCTTGCTCAGAACAAAAGAACTGTGCTTCCTACACACACGGGGCATATCTAGTTCAACTCTGCTTAGGAAACTGACCAGAACAGTAGCTTCTCTTCAGTCCAATACACTGTACTTGCTGGGAACAGACGCGAGTGCTATTTGCACTGTGTATGGCAATGGGAGCGCAATAGTGACTCTTCTTAGCAGAAAACAACTCTTGCTCGTAGGACCAGAAACTGCATGGGATTCAACACCGTTTAGGACTGGGAAACAAACGCTAGCTCGCCTTGCAAGAAACACACTCTGCTTTTGAGAAAACAGCACTCTTCTACTCTCCTGTGTTTCCTATAGGGCCAGAACAGTGAGCTTGCTCAGAACAAAAGAACTGTGCTTCCTACACACACGGGGCATATCTAGTTCAACTCTGCTTAGGAAACTGACCAGAACAGTAGCTTCTCTTCAGTCCAATACACTGTACTTGCTGGGAACAGACGCGAGTGCTATCTGCACTGTGTATGGCAATGGGAGTGCAATAGTGACTCTTCTTAGCAGAAAACAACTCTTGCTCGTAGGACCAGAAACTGCATGGGATTCTACTCCGCTTAGGACTGGGAAACAAACGCTAGCTCGCCTTGCAAGAAACACACTCTGCTTTTGAGAAAACAGCACTCTTCTACTCTCCTGTGTTTCCTATAGGGCCAGAACAGTGAGCTTGCTCAGAACAAAAGAACTGTGCTTCCTACACACACGGGGCATATCTAGTTCAACTCTGCTTAGGAAACTGACCAGAACAGTAGCTTCTCTTCAGTCCAATACACTGTACTTGATGGGAACAGACGCGAGTGCTATTTGCACTGTGTATGGCAATGGGAGCGCAATAGTGACTCTTCTTAGCAGAAAACAACTCTTGCTCGTAGGACCAGAAACTGCATGGGATTCAACTCCGTTTAGGACTGGGAAACAAACGCTAGCTCGCCTGGCAAGAAACACACTCTGCTTTTGAGAAAACAGCACTCTTCTACTCTCCTGTGTTTCCTATAGGGCCAGAACAGTGAGCTTGCTCAGAACAAAAAACTGTGCTTCCTACACACACGGGGCATATCTAGTTCAACTCTGCTTAGGAAACTGACCAGAACAGTAGCTTCTCTTCAGTCCAATACACTGTACTTGCTGGGAACAGACGCGAGTGCTATTTGCACGGTGTATGGCAATGGGAGCGCAATAGTGACTCTTCTTAGCAGAAAACAACTCTTGCTCATAGGACCAGAAACTGCATGGGATTCAACTCCGTTTAGGACTGGGAAACAAACGCTAGCTCGCCTTGCAAGAAACACACTCTGCTTTTGAGAAAACAGCACTCTTCTACTCTCCTGTGTTTCCTATAGGGCCAGAACAGTGAGCTTGCTCAGAACAAAAGAACTGTGCTTCCTACACACACGGGGCATATCTAGTTCAACTCTGCTTAGGAAACTGACCAGAACAGTAGCTTCTCTTCAGTCCAATACACTGTACTTGCTGGGAATAGACGCGAGTGCTATTTGCACTGTGTATGGCAATGGGAGCGCAATAGTGACTCTTCTTAGCAGAAAACAACTCTTGCTCGTAGGACCAGAAACTGCATGGGATTCTACTCCGTTTAGGACTGGGAAACAAACGCTAGCTCGCCTTGCAAGAAACACACTCTGCTTTTGAGAAAACAGCACTCTTCTACTCTCCTGTGTTTCCTATAGGGCCAGAACAGTGAGCTAGCTCAGAACAAAAGAACTGTGCTTCCTACACACACGGGCCATATCTAGTTCAACTCTGCTTAGGAAACTGACCAGAACAGTAGCTTCTCTTCAGTCCAATACACTGTACTTGCTGGGAACAGACGCGAGTGCTATTTGCACTGTGTATGGCAATGGGAGCGCAATAGTGACTCTTCTTAGCAGAAAACAACTCTTGCTCCTAGGACCAGAAACTGCATGGGATTCAACTCCGTTTAGGACTGGGAAAAAAACGCTAGCTCGCCTTGCAAGAAACACACTCTGCTTTTGAGAAAACAGCACTCTTCTACTCTCCTGTGTTTCCTATAGGGCCAGAACAGTGAGCTTGCTCAGAACAAAAGAACTGTGCTTCCTACACACACGGGGCATATCTAGTTCAACTCTGCTTAGGAAACTGACCAGAACAGTAGATTCTCTTCAGTCCAATACACTGTACTTGCTGGGAACAGACGCGAGTGCTATTTGCACTGTGTATGGCAATGGGAGCGCAATAGTGACTCTTCTTAGCAGAAAACAACTCTTGCTCGTAGGACCAGAAACTGCATGGGATTCAACTCCGTTTAGGACTGGGAAACAAACGCTAGCTCGCCTGGCAAGAAACACACTCTGCTTTTGAGAAAACAGCACTCTTCTACTCTCCTGTGTTTCCTATAGGGCCAGAACAGTGAGCTTGCTCAGAACAAAAGAACTGTGCTTCCTACACACACGGGGCATATCTAGTTCAACTCTGCTTAGGAAACTGACCAGAACAGTAGCTTCTCTTCAGTCCAATACACTGTACTGCTGGGAACAGACGCGAGTGCTATTTGCACTGTGTATGGCAATGGGAGCACAATAGTGACTCTTCTTAGCAGAAAACAACTCTTGCTCGTAGGACCAGAAACTGCATGGGATTCAACTCCGTTTAGGACTGGGAAACAAACGCTAGCTCGCCTTGCAAGAAACACACTCTGCTTTTGAGAAAACAGCACTCTTCTACTCTCCTGTGTTTCCTATAGGGCCAGAACAGTGAGCTTGCTCAGAACAAAAGAACTGTGCTTCCTACACACAGGGGCCATATCTAGTTCAACTCTGCTTAGGAAACTGACCAGAACAGTAGCTTCTCTTCAGTCCAATACACTGTACTTGCTGGGAACAGACGCGAGTGCTATTTGCACTGTGTATGGCAATGGGAGCGCAATAGTGACTCTTCTTAGCAGAAAACAACTCTTGCTCGTAGGACCAGAAACTGCATGGGATTCAACTCCGTTTAGGACTGGGAAACAAACGCTAGCTCGCCTTGCAAGAAACACACTCTGCTTTTGAGAAAACAGCACTCTTCTACTCTCCTGTGTTTCCTATAGGGCCAGAACAGTGAGCTTGCTCAGAACAAAAGAACTGTGCTTCCTACACACACGGGGCATATCTAGTTCAACTCTGCTTAGGAAACTGACCAGAACAGTAGCTTCTCTTCAGTCCAATACACTGTACTTGCTGGGAATAGACGCGAGTGCTATTTGCACTGTGTATGGCAATGGGAGCGCAATAGTGACTCTTCTTAGCAGAAAACAACTCTTGCTCGTAGGACCAGAAACTGCATGGGATTCTACTCCGTTTAGGACTGGGAAACAAACGCTAGCTCGCCTTGCAAGAAACACACTCTGCTTTTGAGAAAACAGCACTCTTCTACTCTCCTGTGTTTCCTATAGGGCCAGAACAGTGAGCTAGCTCAGAACAAAAGAACTGTGCTTCCTACACACACGGGGCATATCTAGTTCAACTCTGCTTAGGAAACTGACCAGAACAGTAGCTTCTCTTCAGTCCAATACACTGTACTTGCTGGGAACAGACGCGAGTGCTATTTGCACTGTGTATGGCAATGGGAGCGCAATAGTGACTCTTCTAAGCAGAAAACAACTCTTGCTCGTAGGACCAGAAACTGCATGGGATTCAACTCCGTTTAGGACTGGGAAAAAAACGCTAGCTCGCCTTGCAAGAAACACACTCTGCTTTTGAGAAAACAGCACTCTTCTACTCTCCTGTGTTTCCTATAGGGCCAGAACAGTGAGCTTGCTCAGAACAAAAGAACTGTGCTTCCTACACACACGGGGCATATCTAGTTCAACTCTGCTTAGGAAACTGACCAGAACAGTAGCTTCTCTTCAGTCCAATACACTGTACTTGCTGGGAACAGACGCGAGTGCTATTTGCACTGTGTATGGCAATGGGAGCGCAATAGTGACTCTTCTTAGCAGAAAACAACTCTTGCTCGTAGGACCAGAAACTGCATGGGATTCAACTCCGTTTAGGACTGGGAAACAAACGCTAGCTCGCCTGGCAAGAAACACACTCTGCTTTTGAGAAAACAGCACTCTTCTACTCTCCTGTGTTTCCTATAGGGCCAGAACAGTGAGCTTGCTCAGAACAAAAGAACTGTGCTTCCTACACACACGGGGCATATCTAGTTCAACTCTGCTTAGGAAACTGACCAGAACAGTAGCTTCTCTTCAGTCCAATACACTGTACTTGCTGGGAACAGACGCGAGTGCTATTTGCACTGTGTATGGCAATGGGAGCACAATAGTGACTCTTCTTAGCAGAAAACAACTCTTGCTCGTAGGACCACAAACTGCATGGGATTCAACTCCGTTTAGGACTGGGAAACAAACGCTAGCTCGCCTTGCAAGAAACACACTCTGCTTTTGAGAAAACAGCACTCTTCTACTCTCCTGTGTTTCCTATAGGGCCAGAACAGTGAGCTTGCTCAGAACAAAAGAACTGTGCTTCCTACACACACGGGCCATATCTAGTTCAACTCTGCTTAGGAAACTGACCAGAACAGTAGCTTCTCTTCAGTCCAATACACTGTACTTGCTGGGAACAGACGCGAGTGCTATTTGCACTGTGTATGGCAATGGGAGCGCAATAGTGACTCTTCTTAGCAGAAAACAACTCTTGCTCGTAGGACCAGAAACTGCATGGGATTCAACTCCGTTTAGGACTGGGAAACAAACGCTAGCTCGCCTTGCAAGAAACACACTCTGCTTTTGAGAAAACAGCACTCTTCTACTCTCCTGTGTTTCCTATAGGGCCAGAACAGTGAGCTTGCTCAGAACAAAAGAACTGTGCTTCCTACACACACGGGCCATATCTAGTTCAACTCTGCTTAGGAAACTGACCAGAACAGTAGCTTCTCTTCAGTCCAGTACAGTGTACTTGCTGGGAACAGACGCGAGTGCTATTTGCACTGTGTATGGCAATGGGAGCGCAATAGTGACTCTTCTTAGCAGAAAACAACTCTTGCTCGTAGGACCAGAAACTGCATGGGATTCAACTCCGTTTAGGACTGGGAAACAAACGCTAGCTCGCCTGGCAAGAAACACACTCTGCTTTTGAGAAAACAGCACTCTTCTACTCTCCTGTGTTTCCTATAGGGCCAGAACAGTGAGCTTGCTCAGAACAAAAAAACTGTGCTTCCTACACACACGGGGCATATCTAGTTCAACTCTGCTTAGGAAACTGACCAGAACAGTAGCTTCTCTTCAGTCCAATACACTGTACTTTCTGGGAACAGACGCGAGTGCTATTTGCACTGTGTATGGCAATGGGAGCGCAATAGTGACTCTTCTTAGCAGAAAACAACTCTTGCTCGTAGGACCACAAACTGCATGGGATTCAACTCCGTTTAGGACTGGGAAACAAACGCTAGCTCGCCTTGCAAGAAACACACTCTGCTTTTGAGAAAACAGCACTCTTCTACTCTCCTGTGTTTCCTATAGGGCCAGAACAGTGAGCTTGCTCAGAACAAAAGAACTGTGCTTCCTACACACACGGGGCATATCTAGTTCAACTCTGCTTAGGAAACTGACCAGAACAGTAGCTTCTCTTCAGTCCAATACACTGTACTTGCTGGGAACAGACGCGAGTGCTATTTGCACTGTGTATGGCAATGGGAGCGCAATAGTGACTCTTCTTAGCAGAAAACAACTCTTGCTCGTAGGACCACAAACTGCATGGGATTCAACTCCGTTTAGGACTGGGAAACAAACGCTAGCTCGCCTTGCAAGAAACACACTCTGCTTTTGAGAAAACAGCACTCTTCTACTCTCCTGTGTTTCCTATAGGGCCAGAACAGTGAGCTTGCTCAGAACAAAAGAACTGTGCTTCCTACACACACGGGGCATATCTAGTTCAACTCTGCTTAGGAAACTGACCAGAACAGTAGCTTCTCTTCAGTCCAATACACTGTACTTGCTGGGAACAGACGCGAGTGCTATTTGCACTGTGTATGGCAATGGGAGCGCAATAGTGACTCTTCTTAGCAGAAAACAACTCTTGCTCGTAGGACCAGAAACTGCATGGGATTCAACTCCGTTTAGGACTGGGAAACAAACGCTAGCTCGCCTTGCAAGAAACACACTCTGCTTTTGAGAAAACAGCACTCTTCTACTCTCCTGTGTTTCCTATAGGGCCAGAACAGTGAGCTTGCTCAGAACAAAAGAACTGTGCTTCCTACACACACGGGACATATCTAGTTCAACTCTGCTTAGGAAACTGACCAGAACAGTAGCTTCTCTTCAGTCCAATACACTGTACTTGCTGGGAACAGACGCGAGTGCTATTTGCACTGTGTATGGCAATGGGAGCACAAGAGTGACTCTTCTTAGCAGAAAACAACTCTTGCTCGTAGGACCAGAAACTGCATGGAATTCTACTCCGTTTAGGACTGGGAAACAAACGCTAGCTCGCCTTGCAAGAAACACACTCTGCTTTTGAGAAAACAGCACTCTTCTACTCTCCTGTGTTTCCTATAGGGCCAGAACAGTGAGCTTGCTCAGAACAAAAGAACTGTGCTTCCTACACACACGGGGCATATCTAGTTCAACTCTGCTTAGGAAACTGACCAGAACAGTAGCTTCTCTTCAGTCCAATACACTGTACTTGCTGGGAACAGAAGCGAGTGCTATTTGCACTGTGTATGGCAATGGGAGCGCAATAGTGACTCTTCTTAGCAGAAAACAACTCTTGCTCGTAGGACCAGAATCTGCATGGGATTCAACTCCGTTTAGGACTGGGAAACAAACGCTAGCTCGCCTTGCAAGAAACACACTCTGCTTTTGAGAAAACAGCACTCTTCTACTCTCCTGTGTTTCCTATAGGTCCAGAACAGTGAGCTTGCTCAGAACAAAAGAACTGTGCTTCCTACACACACGGGGCATATCTAGTTCAACTCTGCTTAGGAAACTGACCAGAACAGTAGCTTCTCTTCAGTCCAATACACTGTACTTGCTGGGAACAGACGCGAGTGCTATTTGCACTGTGTATGGCAATGGGAGCGCAATAGTGACTCTTCTTAGCAGAAAACAACTCTTGCTCGTAGGACCAGAAACTGCATGGGATTCTTCTCCGTTTAGGACTGGGAAACAAACGCTAGCTCGCCTTGCAAGAAACACACTCTGCTTTTGAGAAAACAGCACTCTTCTACTCTCCTGTGTTTCCTATAGGGCCAGAACAGTGAGCTTGCTCAGAACAAAAGAACTGTGCTTCCTACACACACGGGGCATATCTAGTTCAACTCTGCTTAGGAAACTGACCAGAACAGTAGCTTCTCTTCAGTCCAATACACTGTAGTTGCTGGGAACAGACGCGAGTGCTATTTGCACTGTGTATGGCAATGGGAACGCAATAGTGACTCTTCTTAGCAGAAAACAACTCTTGCTCGTAGGACCAGAAACTGCATGGGATTCAACCCGTTTAGGACTGGGAAACAAACGCTAGCTCGCCTTGCAAGAAACACACTCTGCTTTTGAGAAAACAGCACTCTTCTACTCTCCTGTGTTTCCTATAGGGCCAGAACAGTGAGCTTGCTCAGAATAAAAGAACTGTGCTTCCTACACACACGGGGCATATCTAGTTCAACTCTGCTTAGGAAACTGACCAGAACAGTAGCTTCTCTTCAGTCCAATACACTGTACTTGCTGGGAACAGACGCGAGTGCTATTTGCACTGTGTATGGCAATGGGAGCGCAATAGTGACTCTTCTTAGCAGAAAACAACTCTTGCTCGTAGGACCAGAAACTGCATGGGATTCAACTCCGTTTAGGACTGGGAAACAAACGCTAGCTCGCCTTGCAAGAAACACACTCTGCTTTTGAGAAAACAGCACTCTTCTACTCTCTTGTGTTTCCTATAGGGCCAGAACAGTGAGCTTGCTCAGAACAAAAGAACTGTGCTTCCTACACACACGGGGCATATCTAGTTCAACTCTGCTTAGGAAACTGACCAGAACAGTAGCTTCTCTTCAGTCCAATGCACTGTACTTGCTGGGAAGAGACGCGAGTGCTATTTGCACTGTGTATGGCAATGGGAGCACAATAGTGACTCTTCTTAGCAGAAAACAACTCTTGCTCGTAGGACCAGAATCTGCATGGGATTCAACTCCGTTTAGGACTGGGAAACAAACGCTAGCTCGCCTTGCAAGAAACACACTCTGCTTTTGAGAAAACAGCACTCTTCTACTCTCCTGTGTTTACTATAGGGCCAGAGCAGTGAGCTTGCTCAGAACAAAAGAACTGTGCTTCCTACACACACGGGGCATATCTAGTTCAACTCTGCTTAGGAAACTGACCAGAAGAGTAGCTTCTCTTCAGTCCAATACACTGTACTTGCTGGGAACAGACGCGAGTACTATTTGCACTGTGTATGGCAAGGGAGCGCAAAAGTGACTCTTCTTAGCAGAAAACAACTCTTGCTCATAGGACCAGAAACTGCATGGGGTTCAACTCCGTTTAGGACTGGGAAACAAACGCTAGCTCGCCTTGCAAGAAACACACTCTGCTTTTGAGAAAACAGCACTCTTCTACTCTCCTGTGTTTCCTATAGGGCCAGAACAGTGAGCTTGCTCAGAACAAAAGAACTGTGCTGCCTACACACACGGGCCATATCTAGTTCAACTCTGCTTAGGAAACTGACCAGAACAGTAGCTTCTCTTCAGTCCAATACACTGTACTTGCTGGGAACAGACGCGAGTGCTATTTGCACTGTGTATGGCAATGGGAGCGCAATAGTGACTCTTCTTAGCAGAAAACAACTCTTGCTCGTAGGACCAGAAACTGCATGGGATTCAACTCCGTTTAGGACTGGGAAACAAACGCTAGCTCGCCTTGCAAGAAACACACTCTGCTTTTGAGAAAACAGCACTCTTCTACTCTCCTGTGTTTCCTATAGGGCCAGAACAGTGAGCTTGCTCAGAACAAAAGAACTGTGCTTCCTACACACACGGGCCATATCTAGTTCAACTCTGCTTAGGAAACTGACCAGAACAGTAGATTCTCTTCAGTCCAATACACTGTACTTGCTGGGAAAAGACGCGAGTGCTATTTGCACTGTGTATGGCAATGGGAGCGCAATAGTGACTCTTCTTAGCAGAAAACAACTCTTGCTCGTAGGACCAGAAACTGCATGGGATTCAACTCCGTTTAGGACTGGGAAACAAACGCTAGCTCGCCTTGCAAGAAACACACTCTGCTTTTGAGAAAACAGCACTCTTCTACTCTCCTGTGTTTCCAATAGGGCCAGAACAGTGAGCTTGCTCAGAACAAAAGAACTGTGCTTCCTACACACACGGGGCATATCTAGTTCAACTCTGCTTAGGAAACTGACCAGAACAGTAGCTTCTCTTCAGTCCAATACACTGTACTTGCTGGGAACAGACGCGAGTGCTATTTGCACTGTGTATGGCAATGGGAGCGCAATAGTGACTCTTCTTAGCAGAAAACAACTCCTGCTCGTAGGACCACAAACTGCATGGGATTCAACTCCGTTTAGGACTGGGAAACAAACGCTAGCTCGCCTTGCAAGAAACACACTCTGCTTTTGAGAAAACAGCACTCTTCTACTCTCCTGTGTTTCCTATAGGGCCAGAACAGTGAGCTTGCTCAGAACAAAAGAACTGTGCTTCCTACACACACGGGGCATATCTAGTTCAACTCTGCTTAGGAAACTGACCAGAACAGTAGCTTCTCTTCAGTCCAATACACTGTACTTGCTGGGAACAGACGCGAGTGCTATTTGCACTGTGTATGGCAATGGGAGCGCAAAAGTGACTCTTCTTAGCAGAAAACAACTCTTGCTCATAGGACCAGAAACTGCATGGGGTTCAACTCCGTTTAGGACTGGGAAACAAACGCTAGCTCGCCTTGCAAGAAACACACTCTGCTTTTGAGAAAACAGCACTCTTCTACTCTCCTGTGTTTCCTATAGGGCCAGAACAGTGAGCTTGCTCAGAACAAAAGAACTGTGCTGCCTACACACACGGGCCATATCTAGTTCAACTCTGCTTAGGAAACTGACCAGAACAGTAGCTTCTCTTCAGTCCAATACACTGTACTTGCTGGGAACAGACGCGAGTGCTATTTGCACTGTGTATGGCAATGGGAGCGCAATAGTGACTCTTCTTAGCAGAAAACAACTCTTGCTCCTAGGGCCAGAAACTGCATGGGATTCAACTCCGTTTAGGACTGGGAAACAAACGCTAGCTCGCCTTGCAAGAAACACACTCTGCTTTTGAGAAAACAGCACTCTTCTACTCTCCTGTGTTTACTATAGGGCCAGAGCAGTGAGCTTGCTCAGAACAAAAGAACTGTGCTTCCTACACACACGGGGCATATCTAGTTCAACTCTGCTTAGGAAACTGACCAGAACAGTAGCTTCTCTTCAGTCCAATACACTGTACTTGCTGGGAACAGACGCGAGTGCTATTTGTACTGTGTATGGCAATGGGAGCGCAATAGTGACTCTTCTTAGCAGAAAACAACTCTTGCTCGTAGGACCAGAAACTGCATGGGATTCTACTCCGTTTAGGACTGGGAAACAAACGCTAGCTCGCCTTGCAAGAAACACACTCTGCTTTTGAGAAAACAGCACTCTTCTACTCTCCTGTGTTTCCTATAGGGCCAGAACAGTGAGCTTGCTCAGAACAAAAGAACTGGGCTTCCTACACACACGGGCCATATCTAGTTCAACTCTGCTTAGGAAACTGACCAGAACAGTAGCTTCTCTTCAGTCCAATACACTGTACTTGCTGGGAACTGACGCGAGTGCTATTTGCACTGTGTATGGCAATGGGAGCGCAAAAGTGACTCTTCTTAGCAGAAAACAACTCTTGCTCGTAGGACCAGAAACTGCATGGGATTCAACTCCGTTTAGGACTGGGAAACAAACGCTAGCTCGCCTTGCAAGAAACACACTCTGCTTTTGAGAAAACAGCACTCTTCTACTCTCCTGTGTTTCCTATAGGGCCAGAACAGTGAGCTTGCTCAGAACAAAAGAACTGTGCTTCCTACACACACGGGACATATCTAGTTCAACTCTGCTTAGGAAACTGACCAGAACAGTAGCTTCTCTTCAGTCCAATACACTGTACTTGCTGGGAACAGACGCGAGTGCTATTTGCACTGTGTATGGCAATGGGAGCACAAGAGTGACTCTTCTTAGCAGAAAACAACTCTTGCTCGTAGGACCAGAAACTGCATGGAATTCTACTCCGTTTAGGACTGGGAAACAAACGCTAGCTCGCCTTGCAAGAAACACACTCTGCTTTTGAGAAAACAGCACTCTTCTACTCTCCTGTGTTTCCTATAGGGCCAGAACAGTGAGCTTGCTCAGAACAAAAGAACTGTGCTTCCTACACACACGGGGCATATCTAGTTCAACTCTGCTTAGGAAACTGACCAGAACAGTAGCTTCTCTTCAGTCCAATACACTGTACTTGCTGGGAACAGAAGCGAGTGCTATTTGCACTGTGTATGGCAATGGGAGCGCAATAGTGACTCTTCTTAGCAGAAAACAACTCTTGCTCGTAGGACCACAAACTGCATGGGATTCAACTCCGTTTAGGACTGGGAAACAAACGCTAGCTCGCCTTGCAAGAAACACACTCTGCTTTTGAGAAAACAGCACTCTTCTACTCTCCTGTGTTTCCTATAGGTCCAGAACAGTGAGCTTGCTCAGAACAAAAGAACTGTGCTTCCTACACACACGGGGCATATCTAGTTCAACTCTGCTTAGGAAACTGACCAGAACAGTAGCTTCTCTTCAGTCCAATACACTGTACTTGCTGGGAACAGACGCGAGTGCTATTTGCACTGTGTATGGCAATGGGAGCGCAATAGTGACTCTTCTTAGCAGAAAACAACTCTTGCTCGTAGGACCAGAAACTGCATGGGATTCAACTCCGTTTAGGACTGGGAAACAAACGCTAGCTCGCCTTGCAAGAAACACACTCTGCTTTTGAGAAAACAGCACTCTTCTACTCTCCTGTGTTTCCTATAGGGCCAGAACAGTGAGCTTGCTCAGAACAAAAGAACTGTGCTTCCTACACACACGGGGCATATCTAGTTCAACTCTGCTTAGGAAACTGACCAGAACAGTAGCTTCTCTTCAGTCCAATACACTGTAGTTGCTGGGAACAGACGCGAGTGCTATTTGCACTGTGTATGGCAATGGGAACGCAATAGTGACTCTTCTTAGCAGAAAACAACTCTTGCTCGTAGGACCAGAAACTGCATGGGATTCAACCCGTTTAGGACTGGGAAACAAACGCTAGCTCGCCTTGCAAGAAACACACTCTGCTTTTGAGAAAACAGCACTCTTCTACTCTCCTGTGTTTCCTATAGGGCCAGAACAGTGAGCTTGCTCAGAATAAAAGAACTGTGCTTCCTACACACACGGGGCATATCTAGTTCAACTCTGCTTAGGAAACTGACCAGAACAGTAGCTTCTCTTCAGTCCAATACACTGTACTTGCTGGGAACAGACGCGAGTGCTATTTGCACTGTGTATGGCAATGGGAGCGCAATAGTGACTCTTCTTAGCAGAAAACAACTCTTGCTCGTAGGACCAGAAACTGCATGGGATTCAACTCCGTTTAGGACTGGGAAACAAACGCTAGCTCGCCTTGCAAGAAACACACTCTGCTTTTGAGAAAACAGCACTCTTCTACTCTCCTGTGTTTCCTATAGGGCCAGAACAGTGAGCTTGCTCAGAACAAAAGAACTGTGCTTCCTACACACACGGGGCATATCTAGTTCAACTCTGCTTAGGAAACTGACCAGAACAGTAGCTTCTCTTCAGTCCAATGCACTGTACTTGCTGGGAAGAGACGCGAGTGCTATTTGCACTGTGTATGGCAATGGGAGCACAATAGTGACTCTTCTTAGCAGAAAACAACTCTTGCTCGTAGGACCAGAATCTGCATGGGATTCAACTCCGTTTAGGACTGGGAAACAAACGCTAGCTCGCCTTGCAAGAAACACACTCTGCTTTTGAGAAAACAGCACTCTTCTACTCTCCTGTGTTTACTATAGGGCCAGAGCAGTGAGCTTGCTCAGAACAAAAGAACTGTGCTTCCTACACACACGGGGCATATCTAGTTCAACTCTGCTTAGGAAACTGACCAGAAGAGTAGCTTCTCTTCAGTCCAATACACTGTACTTGCTGGGAACAGACGCGAGTACTATTTGCACTGTGTATGGCAAGGGAGCGCAAAAGTGACTCTTCTTAGCAGAAAACAACTCTTGCTCATAGGACCAGAAACTGCATGGGGTTCAACTCCGTTTAGGACTGGGAAACAAACGCTAGCTCGCCTTGCAAGAAACACACTCTGCTTTTGAGAAAACAGCACTCTTCTACTCTCCTGTGTTTCCTATAGGGCCAGAACAGTGAGCTTGCTCAGAACAAAAGAACTGTGCTGCCTACACACACGGGCCATATCTAGTTCAACTCTGCTTAGGAAACTGACCAGAACAGTAGCTTCTCTTCAGTCCAATACACTGTACTTGCTGGGAACAGACGCGAGTGCTATTTGCACTGTGTATGGCAATGGGAGCGCAATAGTGACTCTTCTTAGCAGAAAACAACTCTTGCTCGTAGGACCAGAAACTGCATGGGATTCAACTCCGTTTAGGACTGGGAAACAAACGCTAGCTCGCCTTGCAAGAAACACACTCTGCTTTTGAGAAAACAGCACTCTTCTACTCTCCTGTGTTTCCTATAGGGCCAGAACAGTGAGCTTGCTCAGAACAAAAGAACTGTGCTTCCTACACACACGGGGCATATCTAGTTCAACTCTGCTTAGGAAACTGACCAGAACAGTAGCTTCTCTTCAGTCCAATACACTGTACTTGCTGGGAACAGACGCGAGTGCTATTTGCACTGTGTATGGCAATGGGAGCGCAATAGTGACTCTTCTTAGCAGAAAACAACTCTTGCTCGTAGGACCAGAAACTGCATGGGATTCTACTCCGTTTAGGACTGGGAAACAAACGCTAGCTCGCCTTGCAAGAAACACACTCTGCTTTTGAGAAAACAGCACTCTTCTACTCTCCTGTGTTTCCAATAGGGCCAGAACAGTGAGCTTGCTCAGAACAAAAGAACTGTGCTTCCTACACACACGGGGCATATCTAGTTCAACTCTGCTTAGGAAACTGACCAGAACAGTAGCTTCTCTTCAGTCCAATACACTGTACTTGCTGGGAACAGACGCGAGTGCTATTTGCACTGTGTATGGCAATGGGAGCGCAATAGTGACTCTTCTTAGCAGAAAACAACTCTTGCTCGTAGGACCACAAACTGCATGGGATTCAACTCCGTTTAGGACTGGGAAACAAACGCTAGCTCGCCTTGCAAGAAACACACTCTGCTTTTGAGAAAACAGCACTCTTCTACTCTCCTGTGTTTCCTATAGGGCCAGAACAGTGAGCTTGCTCAGAACAAAAGAACTGTGCTTCCTACACACACGGGGCATATCTAGTTCAACTCTGCTTAGGAAACTGACCAGAACAGTAGCTTCTCTTCAGTCCAATACACTGTACTTGCTGGGAACAGACGCGAGTGCTATTTGCACTGTGTATGGCAATGGGAGCGCAATAGTGACTCTTCTTAGCAGAAAACAACTCTTGCTCGTAGGACCAGAAACTGCATGGGATTCAACTCCGTTTAGGACTGGGAAACAAACGCTAGCTCGCCTTGCAAGAAACACACTCTGCTTTTGAGAAAACAGCACTCTTCTACTCTCCTGTGTTTCCTATAGGGCCAGAACAGTGAGCTTGCTCAGAACAAAAGAACTGTGCTTCCTACACACACGGGGCATATCTAGTTCAACTCTGCTTAGGAAACTGACCAGAACAGTAGCTTCTCTTCAGTCCAATACACTGTACTTGCTGGGAACAGACGCGAGTGCTATTTGCACTGTGTATGGCAATGGGAGCGCAATAGTGACTCTTCTTAGCAGAAAACAACTCTTGCTCGTAGGACCAGAAACTGCATGGGATTCAACTCCGTTTAGGACTGGGAAACAAACGCTAGCTCGCCTTGCAAGAAACACACTCTGCTTTTGAGAAAACAGCACTCTTCTACTCTCCTGTGTTTCCAATAGGGCCAGAACAGTGAGCTTGCTCAGAACAAAAGAACTGTGCTTCCTACACACACGGGGCATATCTAGTTCAACTCTGCTTAGGAAACTGACCAGAACAGTAGCTTCTCTTCAGTCCAATACACTGTACTTGCTGGGAACAGACGCGAGTGCTATTTGCACTGTGTATGGCAATGGGAGCGCAATAGTGACTCTTCTTAGCAGAAAACAACTCTTGCTCGTAGGACCACAAACTGCATGGGATTCAACTCCGTTTAGGACTGGGAAACAAACGCTAGCTCGCCTTGCAAGAAACACACTCTGCTTTTGAGAAAACAGCACTCTTCTACTCTCCTGTGTTTCCTATAGGGCCAGAACAGTGAGCTTGCTCAGAACAAAAGAACTGTGCTTCCTACACACACGGGGCATATCTAGTTCAACTCTGCTTAGGAAACTGACCAGAACAGTAGCTTCTCTTCAGTCCAATACACTGTACTTGCTGGGAACAGACGCGAGTGCTATTTGCACTGTGTATGGCAATGGGAGCGCAATAGTGACTCTTCTTAGCAGAAAACAACTCTTGCTCGTAGGACCAGAATCTGCATGGGATTCAACTCCGTTTAGGACTGGGAAACAAACGCTAGCTCGCCTTGCAAGAAACACACTCTGCTTTTGAGAAAACAGCACTCTTCTACTCTCCTGTGTTTCCTATAGGGCCAGAACAGTGAGCTTGCTCAGAACCAAAGAACTGTGCTTCCTACACACACGGGGCATATCTAGTTCAACTCTGCTTAGGAAACTGACCAGAACAGTAGCTTCTCTTCAGTCCAATACACTGTACTTGCTGGGAACAGACGCGAGTGCTATTTGCACTGTGTATGGCAATGGGAGCGCAATAGTGACTCTTCTTAGCAGAAAACAACTCTTGCTCCTAGGGCCAGAAACTGCATGGGATTCAACTCCGTTTAGGACTGGGAAACAAACGCTAGCTCGCCTTGCAAGAAACACACTCTGCTTTTGAGAAAACAGCACTCTTCTACTCTCCTGTGTTTACTATAGGGCCAGAGCAGTGAGCTTGCTCAGAACAAAAGAACTGTGCTTCCTACACACACGGGGCATATCTAGTTCAACTCTGCTTAGGAAACTGACCAGAACAGTAGCTTCTCTTCAGTCCAATACACTGTACTTGCTGGGAACAGACGCGAGTGCTATTTGTACTGTGTATGGCAATGGGAGCGCAATAGTGACTCTTCTTAGCAGAAAACAACTCTTGCTCGTAGGACCACAAACTGCATGGGATTCTACTCCGTTTAGGACTGGGAAACAAACGCTAGCTCGCCTTGCAAGAAACACACTCTGCTTTTGAGCAAACAGCACTCTTCTACTCTCCTGTGTTTCCTATAGGGCCAGAACAGTGAGCTTGCTCAGAACAAAAGAACTGGGCTTCCTACACACACGGGCCATATCTAGTTCAACTCTGCTTAGGAAACTGACCAGAACAGTAGCTTCTCTTCAGTCCAATACACTGTACTTGCTGGGAACAGACGCGAGTGCTATTTGCACTGTGTATGGCAATGGGAGCGCAAAAGTGACTCTTCTTAGCAGAAAACAACTCTTGCTCATAGGACCAGAAACTGCATGGGATTCAACTCCGTTTAGGACTGGGAAACAAACGCTAGCTCGCCTTGCAAGAAACACACTCTGCTTTTGAGAAAACAGCACTCTTCTACTCTCCTGTGTTTCCTATAGGGCCAGAACAGTGAGCTTGCTCAGAACCAAAGAACTGTGCTTCCTACACACACGGGCCATATCTAGTTCAACTCTGCTTAGGAAACTGACCAGAACAGTAGCTTCTCTTCAGTCCAATACACTGTACTTGCTGGGAACAGACGCGAGTGCTATTTGCACTGTGTATGGCAATGGGAGCGCAATAGTGACTCTTCTTAGCAGAAAACAACTCTTGCTCGTAGGACCAGAAACTGCATGGGATTCAACTCCGTTTAGGACTGGGAAACAAACGCTAGCTCGCCTTGCAAGAAACACACTCTGCTTTTGAGAAAACAGCACTCTTCTACTCTCCTGTGTTTCCTATAGGGCCAGAACAGTGAGCTTGCTCAGAACAAAAGAACTGTGCTTCCTACACACACGGGGCATATCTAGTTCAACTTTGCTTAGGAAACTGACCAGAACAGTAGCTTCTCTTCAGTCCAATACACTGTACTTGCTGGGAACAGACGCGAGTGCTATTTGCACTGTGTATGGCAATGGGAGCGCAATAGTGACTCTTCTTAGCAGAAAACAACTCTTGCTCGTAGGACCACAAACTGCATGGGATTCAACTCCGTTTAGGACTGGGAAACAAACGCTAGCTCACCTTGCAAGAAACACACTCTGCTTTTGAGAAAACAGCACTCTTCTACTCTCCTGTGTTTCCTATAGGGCCAGAACAGTGAGCTTGCTCAGAACAAAAGAACTGTGCTTCCTACACACACGGGGCATATCTAGTTCAACTCTGCTTAGGAAACTGACCAGAACAGTAGCTTCTCTTCAGTCCAATACACTGTACTTGCTGGGAACAGACGCGAGTGCTATTTGCACTGTGTATGGCAATGGGAGCTCAATAGTGACTCTTCTTAGCAGAAAACAACTCTTGCTCGTAGGACCAGAAACTGCATGGGATTCAACTCCGTTTAGGACTGGGAAACAAACGCTAGCTCGCCTTGCAAGAAACACACTCTGCTTTTGAGAAAACAGCACTCTTCTACTCTCCTGTGTTTCCTATAGGGCCAGAACAGTGAGCTTGCTCAGAACAAAAGAACTGTGCTTCCTACACACACGGGGCATATCTAGTTCAACTTTGCTTAGGAAACTGACCAGAACAGTAGCTTCTCTTCAGTCCAACACACTGTACTTGCTGGGAACAGACGCGAGTGCTATTTGCACTGTGTATGGCAATGGGAGCGCAATAGTGACTCTTCTTAGCAGAAAACAACTCTTGCTCGTAGGACCAGAAACTGCATGGGATTCAACTCCGTTTAGGACTGGGAAACAAACGCTAGCTCGCCTTGCAAGAAACACACTCTTCTTTTGAGAAAAAAGCACTCTTCTACTCTCCTGTGTTTCCTATAGGGCCAGAACAGTGAGCTTGCTCAGAACAAAAGAACGGTGCTTCCTACACACACGGGGCATATCTAGTTCAACTCTGCTTAGGAAACTGACCAGAACAGTAGCTTCTCTTCAGTCCAATACACTGTACTTGCTGGGAACAGACGCGAGTGCTATTTGCACTGTATATGGCAATGGGAGCGCAATAGTGACTCTTCTTAGCAGAAAACAACTCTTGCTCGTAGGACCAGAAACTGCATGGGATTCAACTCCGTTTAGGACTGGGAAACAAACGCTAGCTCGCCTTGCAAGAAACACACTCTGCTTTTGAGAAAACAGCACTCTTCTACTCTCCTGTGTTTCCTATAGGGCCAGAACAGTGAGCTTGCTCAGAACAAAAGAACTGTGCTTCCTACACACACGGGGCATATCTAGTTCAACTCTGCTTAGGAAACTGACCAGAACAGTAGCTTCTCTTCAGTCCAATACACTGTACTTGCTGGGAACAGACGCGAGTGCTATTTGCACTGTGTATGGCAATGGGAGCGCAATAGTGACTCTTCTTAGCAGAAAACAACTCTTGCTCGTAGGACCAGAATCTGCATGGGATTCAACTCCGTTTAGGACTGGGAAACAAACGCTAGCTCGCCTTGCAAGAAACACACTCTGCTTTTGAGAAAACAGCACTCATCTACTCTCCTGTGTTTCCTATAGGGCCAGAGCAGTGAGCTTGCTCAGAACAAAAGAACTGTGCTTCCTACACACACGGGGCATATCTAGTTCAACTCTGCTTAGGAAACTGACAAGAACAGTAGCTTCTCTTCAGTCCAATACACTGTACTTGCTGGGAACAGACGCGAGTGCTATTTGCACTGTGTATGGCAATGGGAGCGCAATAGTGACTCTTCTTAGCAGAAAACAACTCTTGCTCGTAGGACCACAAACTGCATGGGATTCAACTCCGTTTAGGACTGGGAAACAAACGCTAGCTCGCCTTGCAAGAAACACACTCTGCTTTTGAGAAAACAGCACTCTTCTACTCTCCTGTGTTTCCTATAGGGCCAGAACAGTGAGCTTGCTCAGAACAAATGAACTGTGCTTCCTACACACACGGGGCATATCTAGTTCAACTCTGCTTAGGAAACTGACCAGAACAGTAGCTTCTCTTCAGTCCAATACACTGTACTTGCTGGGAACAGAAGCGAGTGCTATTTGCACTGTGTATGGCAATGGGAGCGCAATAGTGACTCTTCTTAGCAGAAAACAACTCTTGCTCGTAGGACCAGAATCTGCATGGGATTCAACTCCGTTTAGGACTGGGAAACAAACGCTAGCTCGCCTTGCAAGAAACACACTCTGCTTTTGAGAAAACAGCACTCTTCTACTCTCCTGTGTTTCCTATAGGGCCAGAACAGTGAGCTTGCTCAGAACCAAAGAACTGTGCTTCCTACACACACGGGGCATATCTAGTTCAACTCTGCTTAGGAAACTGACCAGAACAGTAGCTTCTCTTCAGTCCAATACACTGTACTTGCTGGGAACAGACGCGAGTGCTATTTGCACTGTGTATGGCAATGGGAGCGCAATAGTGACTCTTCTTAGCAGAAAACAACTCTTGCTCCTAGGGCCAGAAACTGCATGGGATTCAACTCCGTTTAGGACTGGGAAACAAACGCTAGCTCGCCTTGCAAGAAACACACTCTGATTTTGAGAAAACAGCACTCTTCTACTCTCCTGTGTTTACTATAGGGCCAGAGCAGTGAGCTTGCTCAGAACAAAAGAACTGTGCTTCCTACACACACGGGGCATATCTAGTTCAACTCTGCTTAGGAAACTGACCAGAACAGTAGCTTCTCTTCAGTCCAATACACTGTACTTGCTGGGAACAGACGCGAGTGCTATTTGTACTGTGTATGGCAATGGGAGCGCAATAGTGACTCTTCTTAGCAGAAAACAACTCTTGCTCGTAGGACCAGAAACTGCATGGGATTCTACTCCGTTTAGGACTGGGAAACAAACGCTAGCTCGCCTTGCAAGAAACACACTCTGCTTTTGAGAAAACAGCACTCTTCTACTCTCCTGTGTTTCCTATAGGGCCAGAACAGTGAGCTTGCTCAGAACAAAAGAACTGTGCTTCCTACACACACGGGCCATATCTAGTTCAACTCTGCTTAGGAAACTGACCAGAACAGTAGCTTCTCTTCAGTCCAATACACTGTACTTGCTGGGAACAGACGCGAGTGCTATTTGCACTGTGTATGGCAATGGGAGCGCAAAAGTGACTCTTCTTAGCAGAAAACAACTCTTGCTCATAGGACCAGAAACTGCATGGGGTTCAACTCCGTTTAGGACTGGGAAACAAACGCTAGCTCGCCTTGCAAGAAACACACTCTGCTTTTGAGAAAACAGCACTCTTCTACTCTCCTGTGTTTCCTATAGGGCCAGAACAGTGAGCTTGCTCAGAACCAAAGAACTGTGCTTCCTACACACACGGGGCATATCTAGTTCAACTCTGCTTAGGAAACTGACCAGAACAGTAGCTTCTCTTCAGTCCAATACACTGTACTTGCTGGGAACAGACGCGAGTGCTATTTGCACTGTGTATGGCAATGGGAGCGCAATAGTGACTCTTCTTAGCAGAAAACAACTCTTGCTCCTAGGGCCAGAAACTGCATGGGATTCAACTCCGTTTAGGACTGGGAAACAAACGCTAGCTCGCCTTGCAAGAAACACACTCTGATTTTGAGAAAACAGCACTGTTCTACTCTCCTGTGTTTACTATAGGGCCAGAGCAGTGAGCTTGCTCAGAACAAAAGAACTGTGCTTCCTACACACACGGGGCATATCTAGTTCAACTCTGCTTAGGAAACTGACCAGAACAGTAGCTTCTCTTCAGTCCAATACACTGTACTTGCTGGGAACAGACGCGAGTGCTATTTGTACTGTGTATGGCAATGGGAGCGCAATAGTGACTCTTCTTAGCAGAAAACAACTCTTGCTCGTAGGACCAGAAACTGCATGGGATTCTACTCCGTTTAGGACTGGGAAACAAACGCTAGCTCGCCTTGCAAGAAACACACTCTGCTTTTGAGAAAACAGCACTCTTCTACTCTCCTGTGTTTCCTATAGGGCCAGAACAGTGAGCTTGCTCAGAACAAAAGAACTGTGCTTCCTACACACACGGGCCATATCTAGTTCAACTCTGCTTAGGAAACTGACCAGAACAGTAGCTTCTCTTCAGTCCAATACACTGTACTTGCTGGGAACAGACGCGAGTGCTATTTGCACTGTGTATGGCAATGGGAGCGCAAAAGTGACTCTTCTTAGCAGAAAACAACTCTTGCTCATAGGACCAGAAACTGCATGGGGTTCAACTCCGTTTAGGACTGGGAAACAAACGCTAGCTCGCCTTGCAAGAAACACACTCTGCTTTTGAGAAAACAGCACTCTTCTACTCTCCTATGTTTCCTATAGGGCCAGAACAGTGAGCTTGCTCAGAACAAAAGAACTGTGCTTCCTACACACACGGGCCATATCTAGTTCAACTCTGCTTAGGAAACTGACCAGAACAGTAGCTTCTCTTCAGTCCAATACACTGTACTTGCTGGGAACAGACGCGAGTGCTATTTGCACTGTGTATGGCAATGGGAGCGCAATAGTGACTCTTCTTAGCAGAAAACAACTCTTGCTCTTAGGACCAGAAACTGCATGGGATTCAACTCCGTTTAGGACTGGGAAACAAACGCTAGCTCGCCTTGCAAGAAACACACTCTGCTTTTGAGAAAACAGCACTCTTCTACTCTCCTGTGTTTCCTATAGGGCCAGAACATTGAGCTGGCTCAGAACAAAAGAACTGTGCTTCCTACACACACGGGGCATATCTAGTTCAACTTTGCTTAGGAAACTGACCAGAACAGTAGCTTCTCTTCAGTCCAATACACTGTACTTGCTGGGAACAGACGCGAGTGCTATTTGCACTGTGTATGGCAATGGGAGCGCAATAGTGACTCTTCTTAGCAGAAAACAACTCTTGCTCGTAGGACCACAAACTGCATGGGATTCAACTCCGTTTAGGACTGGGAAACAAACGCTAGCTCGCCTTGCAAGAAACACACTCTGCTTTTGAGAAAACAGCACTCTTCTACTCTCCTGTGTTTCCTATAGGGCCAGAACAGTGAGCTTGCTCAGAACAAAAGAACTGTGCTTCCTACACACACGGGGCATATCTAGTTCAACTCTGCTTAGGAAACTGACAAGAACAGTAGCTTCTCTTCAGTCCAATACACTGTACTTGCTGGGAACAGACGCGAGTGCTATTTGCACTGTGTATGGCAATGGGAGCACAATAGTGACTCTTCTTAGCAGAAAACAACTCTTGCTCGTAGGACCAGAAACTGCATGGGATTCAACTCCGTTTAGGACTGGGAAACAAACGCTAGCTCGCCTTGCAAGAAACACACTCTGCTTTTGAGAAAACAGCACTCTTCTACTCTCCTGTGTTTCCTATAGGGCCAGAACAGTGAGCTTGCTCAGAACAAAGAACTGTGCTTCCTACACACACGGGGCATATCTAGTTCAACTCTGCTTAGGAAACTGACCAGAACAGTAGCTTCTCTTCAGTCCAATACACTGTACTTGCTGGGAACAGACGCGAGTGCTATTTGCACTGTGTATGGCAATGGGAGCGCAATAGTGACTCTTCTTAGCAGAAAACAACTCTTGCTCGTAGGACCACAAACTGCATGGGATTCAACTCCGTTTAGGACTGGGAAACAAACGCTAGCTCGCCTTGCAAGAAACACACTCTGCTTTTGAGAAAACAGCACTCTTCTACTCTCCTGTGTTTCCTATAGGGCCAGAACAGTGAGCTTGCTCAGAACAAAAGAACTGTGCTTCCTACACACACGGGGCATATCTAGTTCAACTCTGCTTAGGAAACTGACCAGAACAGTAGCTTCTCTTCAGTCCAATACACTGTACTTGCTGGGAACAGACGCGAGTGCTATTTGCACTGTGTATGGCAATGGGAGCGCAATAGTGACTCTTCTTAGCAGAAAACAACTCTTGCTCGTAGGACCAGAAACTGCATGGGATTCTACTCCGTTTAGGACTGGGAAACAAACGCTAGCTCGCCTTGCAAGAAACACACTCTGCTTTTGAGAAAACAGCACTCTTCTACTCTCCTGTGTTTCCTATAGGGCCAGAACAGTGAGCTTGCTCAGAACAAAAGAACTGTGCTTCCTACACACACGGGCCATATCTAGTTCAACTCTGCTTAGGAAACTGACCAGAACAGTAGCTTCTCTTCAGTCCAATACACTGTACTTGCTGGGAACAGACGCGAGTGCTATTTGCACTGTGTATGGCAATGGGAGCTCAATAGTGACTCTTCTTAGCAGAAAACAACTCTTGCTCGTAGGACCAGAATCTGCATGGGATTCAACTCCGTTTAGGACTGGGAAACAAACGCTAGCTCGCCTTGCAAGAAACACACTCTGCTTTTGAGAAAACAGCACTCTTCTACTCTCCTGTGTTTCCTATAGGGCCAGAACAGTGAGCTTGCTCAGAACAAAAGAACTGTGCTTCCTACACACACGGGGCATATCTAGTTCAACTCTGCTTAGGAAACTGACCAGAACAGTAGCTTCTCTTCAGTCCAATACACTGTACTTGCTGGGAACAGACGCGAGTGCTATTTGCACTGTGTATGGCAATGGGAGCGCAATAGTGACTCTTCTTAGCAGAAAACAACTCTTGCTCGTAGGACCAGAATCTGCATGGGATTCAACTCCGTTTAGGACTGGGAAACAAACGCTAGCTCGCCTTGCAAGAAACACACTCTGCTTTTGAGAAAACAGCACTCTTCTACTCTCCTGTGTTTCCTATAGGGCCAGAACAGTGAGCTTGCTCAGAACAAAAGAACTGTGCTTCCTACACACACGGGGCATATCTAGTTCAACTCTGCTTAGGAAACTGACAAGAAGAGTAGCTTCTCTTCAGTCCAATACACTGTACTTGCTGGGAACAGACGCGAGTGCTATTTGCACTGTGTATGGCAATGGGAGCGCAATAGTGACTCTTCTTAGCAGAAAACAACTCTTGCTCGTAGGACCACAAACTGCATGGGATTCAACTCCGTTTAGGACTGGGAAACAAACGCTAGCTCGCCTTGCAAGAAACACACTCTGCTTTTGAGAAAACAGCACTCTTCTACTCTCCTGTGTTTCCTATAGGGCCAGAACAGTGAGCTTGCTCAGAACAAAAGAACTGTGCTTCCTACACACACGGGCCATATCTAGTTCAACTCTGCTTAGGAAACTGACCAGAACAGTAGCTTCTCTTCAGTCCAATACACTGTACTTGCTGGGAACAGACGCGAGTGCTATTTGCACTGTGTATGGCAATGGGAGCGCAAAAGTGACTCTTCTTAGCAGAAAACAACTCTTGCTCATAGGACCAGAAACTGCATGGGGTTCAACTCCGTTTAGGACTGGGAAACAAACGCTAGCTCGCCTTGCAAGAAACACACTCTGCTTTTGAGAAAACAGCACTCTTCTACTCTCCTGTGTTTCCTATAGGGCCAGAACAGTGAGCTTGCTCAGAACCAAAGAACTGTGCTTCCTACACACACGGGGCATATCTAGTTCAACTCTGCTTAGGAAACTGACCAGAACAGTAGCTTCTCTTCAGTCCAATACACTGTACTTGCTGGGAACAGACGCGAGTGCTATTTGCACTGTGTATGGCAATGGGAGCGCAATAGTGACTCTTCTTAGCAGAAAACAACTCTTGCTCTTAGGACCAGAAACTGCATGGGATTCAACTCCGTTTAGGACTGGGAAACAAACGCTAGCTCGCCTTGCAAGAAACACACTCTGCTTTTGAGAAAACAGCACTCTTCTACTCTCCTGTGTTTCCTATAGGGCCAGAACAGTGAGCTTGCTCAGAACAAAAGAACTGTGCTTCCTACACACACGGGGCATATCTAGTTCAACTCTGCTTAGGAAACTGACAAGAACAGTAGCTTCTCTTCAGTCCAATACACTGTACTTGCTGGGAACAGACGCGAGTGCTATTTGCACTGTGTATGGCAATGGGAGCGCAATAGTGACTCTTCTTAGCAGAAAACAACTCTTGCTCGTAGGACCAGAAACTGCATGGGATTCAACTCCGTTTAGGACTGGGAAACAAACGCTAGCTCGCCTTGCAAGAAACACACTCTGCTTTTGAGAAAACAGCACTCTTCTACTCTCCTGTGTTTCCTATAGGGCCAGAACAGTGAGCTTGCTCAGAACAAAAGAACTGTGCTTCCTACACACACGGGGCATA
>NW_026737768.1:0-32814 GCF_949786415.1 Peromyscus eremicus | reverse complement strand
AATAGTGACTCTTCTTAGCAGAAAACAACTCTTGCTCGTAGGACCAGAAACTGCATGGGATTCTACTCCGTTTAGGACTGGGAAACAAACGCTAGCTCGCCTTGCAAGAAACACACTCTGCTTTTGAGAAAACAGCACTCTTCTACTCTCCTGTGTTTCCTATAGGGCCAGAACAGTGAGCTTGCTCAGAACAAAAGAACTGTGCTTCCTACACACACGGGGCATATCTAGTTCAACTCTGCTTAGGAAACTGACCAGAACAGTAGCTTCTCTTCAGTCCAATACACTGTACTTGCTGGGAACAGACGCGAGTGCTATTTGCACTGTGTATGGCAATGGGAGCGCAATAGTGACTCTTCTTAGCAGAAAACAACTCTTGCTCGTAGGACAAGAATCTGCATGGGATTCAACTCCGTTTAGGACTGGGAAACAAACGCTAGCTCGCCATGCAAGAAACACACTCTGCTTTTGAGAAAACAGCACTCTTCTACTCTCCTGTGTTTCCTATAGGGCCAGAACAGTGAGCTTGCTCAGAACCAAAGAACTGTGCTTCCTACACACACGGGGCATATCTAGTTCAACTCTGCTTAAGAAACTGACAAGAACAGTAGCTTCTCTTCAGTCCAATACACTGTACTTGCTGGGAACAGACGCGAGTGCTATTTGCACTGTGTATGGCAATGGGAGCGCAATAGTGACTCTTCTAACCAGAAAACAACTCTTGCTCGTAGGACCAGAAACTGCATGGGATTCTACTCCGTTTAGGACTGGGAAACAAACGCTAGCTCGCCTTGCAAGAAACACACTCTGCTTTTGAGAAAACAGCACTCTTCTACTCTCCTGTGTTTCCTATAGGGCCAGAACAGTGAGCTTGCTCAGAACAAAAGAACTGTGCTTCCTACACACACGGGGCATATCTAGTTCAACTCTGCTTAGGAAACTGACCAAAACAGTAGCTTCTCTTCAGTCCAATACACTGTACTTGCTGGGAACAGACGCGAGTGCTATTTGCACTGTGTATGGCAATGGGAGCGCAATAGTGACTCTTCTTAGCAGAAAACAACTCTTGCTCGTAAGACCAGAAACTGCATGGGATTCAACTCCGTTTAGGACTGGGAAACAAACGCTAGCTCGCCTTGCAAGAAACACACTCTGCTTTTGAGAAAACAGCACTCTTCTACTCTCCTGTGTTTCCTATAGGGCCAGAACAGTGAGCTTGCTCAGAACAAAAGAACTGTGCTTCCTACACACACGGGGCATATCTAGTTCAACTCTGCTTAGGAAACTGACCAGAAGAGTAGCTTCTCTTCAGTCCAATACACTGTACTTGCTGGGAACAGACGCGAGTGCTATTTGCACTGTGTATGGCAATGGGAGCACAATAGTGACTCTTCTTAGCAGAAAACAACTCTTGCTCGTAGGACCAGAATCTGCATGGGATTCTACTCCGTTTAGGACTGGGAAACAAACGCTAGCTCGCCATGCAAGAAACACACTCTGCTTTTGAGAAAACAGCACTCTTCTACTCTCCTGTGTTTCCTATAGGGCCAGAACAGTGAGCTTGCTCAGAACAAAAGAACTGTGCTTCCTACACACACGGGGCATATCTAGTTCAACTCTGCTTAGGAAACTGACCAGAACAGTAGCTTCTCTTCAGTCCAATACACTGTACTTGCTGGGAACAGACGCGAGTGCTATTTGCACTGTGTATGGCAATGGGAGCGCAATAGTGACTCTTCTTAGCAGAAAACAACTCTTGCTCGTAGGACCAGAAACTGCATGGGATTCTACTCCGTTTAGGACTGGGAAACAAACGCTAGCTCGCCTTGCAAGAAACACACTCTGCTTTTGAGAAAACAGCACTCTTCTACTCTCCTGTGTTTCCTATAGGGCCAGAACAGTGAGCTTGCTCAGAACAAAAGAACTGTGCTTCCTACACACACGGGGCATATCTAGTTCAACTCTGCTTAGGAAACTGACCAGAACAGTAGCTTCTCTTCAGTCCAATACACTGTACTTGCTGGGAAAAGACGCGAGTGCTATTTGCACTGTGTATGGCAATGGGAGCGCAATAGTGACTCTTCTTAGCAGAAAACAACTCTTGCTCGTAGGACCAGAAACTGCATGGGATTCTACTCCGTTTAGGACTGGGAAACAAACGCTAGCTCGCCTTGCAAGAAACACACTCTGCTTTTGAGAAAACAGCACTCTTCTACTCTCCTGTGTTTCCTATAGGGCCAGAACAGTGAGCTTGCTCAGAACAAAAGAACTGTGCATCCTACACACACGGGGCATATCTAGTTCAACTCTGCTTAGGAAACTGACCAGAACAGTAGCTTCTCTTCAGTCCAATACACTGTACTTGCTGGGAACAGACGCAAGTGCTGTTTGCACTGTGTATGGCAATGGCAGCGCAATAGTGACTCTTCTTAGCAGAAAACAACTCTTGCTCGTAGGACCAGAAACTGCATGGGATTCAACTCCGTTTAGGACTGGGAAACAAACGCTAGCTCGCCTTGCAAGAAACACACTCTGCTTTTGAGAAAACAGCACTCTTCTACTCTCCTGTGTTTCCTATAGGGCCAGAACAGTGAGCTTGCTCAGAACAAAAGAACTGTGCTTCCTACACACACGGGGCATATCTAGTTCAACTCTGCTTAGGAAACTGACAAGAACAGTAGCTTCTCTTCAGTCCAATAAACTGTACTTGCTGGGAACAGACGCGAGTGCTGTTTGCACTGTGTATGGCAATGGCAGCGCAATAGTGACTCTTCTTAGCAGAAAACAACTCTTGCTCGTAGGACCAGAAACTGCATGGGATTCTACTCCGTTTAGGACTGGGAAACAAACGCTAGCTCGCCTTGCAAGAAACACACTCTGCTTTTGAGAAAACAGCACTCTTCTACTCTCCTGTGTTTCCTATAGGGCCAGAACAGTGAGCTTGCTCAGAACAAAAGAACTGTGCTTCCTACACACACGGGGCATATCTAGTTCAACTCTGCTTAGGAAACTGACCAGAACAGTAGCTTCTCTTCAGTCCAATACACTGTACTTGCTGGGAACAGACGCGAGTGCTATTTGCACTGTGTATGGCAATGGGAGCGCAATAGTGACTCTTCTTAGCAGAAAACAACTCTTGCTCGTAGGACAAGAATCTGCATGGGATTCAACTCCGTTTAGGACTGGGAAACAAACGCTAGCTCGCCTTGCAAGAAACACACTCTGCTTTTGAGAAAACAGCACTCTTCTACTCTCCTGTGTTTCCTATAGGGCCAGAACAGTGAGCTTGCTCAGAACAAAAGAACTGTGCTTCCTACACACACGGGGCATATCTAGTTCAACTCTGCTTAAGAAACTGACAAGAACAGTAGCTTCTCTTCAGTCCAATACACTGTACTTGCTGGGAACAGACGCGAGTGCTATTTGCACTGTGTATGGCAATGGGAGCGCAATAGTGACTCTTCTTAGCAGAAAACAACTCTTGCTCGTAGGACCAGAAACTGCATGGGATTCTACTCCGTTTAGGACTGGGAAACAAACGCTAGCTCGCCTTGCAAGAAACACACTCTGCTTTTGAGAAAACAGCACTCTTCTACTCTCCTGTGTTTCCTATAGGGCCAGAACAGTGAGCTTGCTCAGAACAAAAGAACTGTGCTTCCTACACACACGGGGCATATCTAGTTCAACTCTGCTTAGGAAACTGACCAGAACAGTAGCTTCTCTTCAGTCCAATACACTGTACTTGCTGGGAACAGACGCGAGTGCTGTTTGCACTGTGTATGGCAATGGGAGCGCAATAGTGACTCTTCTTAGCAGAAAACAACTCTTGCTCGTAGGACCAGAAACTGCATGGGATTCTACTCCGTTTAGGACTGGGAAACAAACGCTAGCTTGCCTTGCAAGAAACACACTCTGCTTTTGAGAAAACAGCACTCTTCTACTCTCCTGTGTTTCCTATAGGGCCAGAACAGTGAGCTTGCTCAGAACAAAAGAACTGTGCTTCCTACACACACGGGGCATATCTAGTTCAACTCTGCTTAGGAAACTGACCAGAACAGTAGCTTCTCTTCAGTCCAATACACTGTACTTGCTGTGAACAGACGCGAGTGCTGTTTGCACTGTGTATGGCAATGGGAGCGCAATAGTGACTGTTCTTAGCAGAAAACAACTCTTGCTCGTAGGACCAGAAACTGCATGGGATTCAACTCCGGTTAGGACTGGGAAACAAACGCTAGCTCGCCTTGCAAGAAACACACTCTGCTTTTGAGAAAACAGCACTCTTCTACTCTCCTGTGTTTCCTATAGGGCCAGAACAGTGAGCTTGCTCAGAACAAAAGAACTGTGCTTCCTACACACACGGGGCATATCTAGTTCAACTCTGCTTAGGAAACTGACAAGAACAGTAGCTTCTCTTCAGTCCAATACACTGTACTTGCTGGGAACAGACGCGAGTGCTGTTTGCACTGTGTATGGCAATGGCAGCGCAATAGTGACTCTTCTTAGCAGAAAACAACTCTTGCTCGTAGGACCAGAAACTGCATGGGATTCTACTCCGTTTAGGACTGGGAAACAAACGCTAGCTCGCCTTGCAAGAAACACACTCTGCTTTTGAGAAAACAGCACTCTTCTACTCTCCTGTGTTTCCTATAGGGCCAGAACAGTGAGCTTGCTCAGAACAAAAGAACTGTGCTTCCTACACACACGGGGCATATCTAGTTCAACTCTGCTTAGGAAACTGACAAGAACAGTAGCTTCTCTTCAGTCCAATACACTGTACTTGCTGGGAACAGACGCGAGTGCTATTTGCACTGTGTATGGCAATGGCAGCGCAATAGTGACTCTTCTTAGCAGAAAACAACTCTTGCTCGTAGGACCAGAAACTGCATGGGATTCTACTCCGTTTAGGACTGGGAAACAAACGCTAGCTCGCCTTGCAAGAAACACACTCTGCTTTTGAGAAAACAGCACTCTTCTACTCTCCTGTGTTTCCTATAGGGCCAGAACAGTGAGCTTGCTCAGAACAAAAGAACTGTGCTTCCTACACACACGGGGCATATCTAGTTCAACTCTGCTTAGGAAACTGACCAGAACAGTAGCTTCTCTTCAGTCCAATACACTGTACTTGCTGGGAACAGACGCGAGTGCTATTTGCACTGTGTATGGCAATGGGAGCGCAATAGTGACTCTTCTTAGCAGAAAACAACTCTTGCTCGTAGGACAAGAATCTGCATGGGATTCAACTCCGTTTAGGACTGGGAAACAAACGCTAGCTCGCCTTGCAAGAAACACACTCTGCTTTTGAGAAAACAGCACTCTTCTACTCTCCTGTGTTTCCTATAGGGCCAGAACAGTGAGCTTGCTCAGAACCAAAGAACTGTGCTTCCTACACACACGGGGCATATCTAGTTCAACTCTGCTTAAGAAACTGACAAGAACAGTAGCTTCTCTTCAGTCCAATACACTGTACTTGCTGGGAACAGACGCGAGTGCTATTTGTACTGTGTATGGCAATGGGAGCGCAATAGTGACTCTTCTTAGCAGAAAACAACTCTTGCTCGTAGGACCAGAAACTGCATGGGATTCTACTCCGTTTAGGACTGGGAAACAAACGCTAGCTCGCCTTGCAAGAAACACACTCTGCTTTTGAGAAAACAGCACTCTTCTACTCTCCTGTGTTTCCTATAGGGCCAGAACAGTGAGCTTGCTCAGAACAAAAGAACTGTGCTTCCTACACACACGGGGCATATCTAGTTCAACTCTGCTTAGGAAACTGACAAGAACAGTAGCTTCTCTTCAGTCCAATACACTGTACTTGCTGGGAACAGACGCGAGTGCTATTTGCACTGTGTATGGCAATGGGAGCGCAATAGTGACTCTTCTTAGCAGAAAACAACTCTTGCTCGTAAGACCAGAAACTGCATGGGATTCAACTCCGTTTAGGACTGGGAAACAAACGCTAGCTCGCCTTGCAAGAAACACACTCTGCTTTTGAGAAAACAGCACTCTTCTACTCTCCTGTGTTTCCTATAGGGCCAGAACAGTGAGCTTGTTCAGAACAAAAGAACTGTGCTTCCTACACACACGGGGCATATCTAGTTCAACTCTGCTTAGGAAACTGACCAGAACAGTAGCTTCTCTTCAGTCCAATACACTGTACTTGCTGGGAACAGACGCGAGTGCTATTTGCACTGTGTATGGCAATGGGAGCACAATAGTGACTCTTCTTAGCAGAAAACAACTCTTGCTCGTAGGACCAGAATCTGCATGGGATTCTACTCCGTTTAGGACTGGGAAACAAACGCTAGCTCGCCATGCAAGAAACACACTCTGCTTTTGAGAAAACAGCACTCTTCTACTCTCCTGTGTTTCCTATAGGGCCAGAACAGTGAGCTTGCTCAGAACAAAAGAACTGTGCTTCCTACACACACGGGGCATATCTAGTTCAACTCTGCTTAGGAAACTGACCAGAACAGTAGCTTCTCTTCAGTCCAATACACTGTACTTGCTGGGAAAAGACGCGAGTGCTATTTGCACTGTGTATGGCAATGGGAGCGCAATAGTGACTCTTCTTAGCAGAAAACAACTCTTGCTCGTAGGACCAGAAACTGCATGGGATTCTACTCCGTTTAGGACTGGGAAACAAACGCTAGCTCGCCTTGCAAGAAACACACTCTGCTTTTGAGAAAACAGCACTCTTCTACTCTCCTGTGTTTCCTATAGGGCCAGAACAGTGAGCTTGCTCAGAACAAAAGAACTGTGCTTCCTACACACACGGGGCATATCTAGTTCAACTCTGCTTAGGAAACTGACAAGAACAGTAGCTTCTCTTCAGTCCAATACACTGTACTTGCTGGGAACAGACGCGAGTGCTATTTGCACTGTGTATGGCAATGGCAGCGCAATAGTGACTCTTCTTAGCAGAAAACAACTCTTGCTCGTAGGACCAGAAACTGCATGGGATTCTACTCCGTTTAGGACTGGGAAACAAACGCTAGCTCGCCTTGCAAGAAACACACTCTGCTTTTGAGAAAACAGCACTCTTCTACTCTCCTGTGTTTCCTATAGGGCCAGAACAGTGAGCTTGCTCAGAACAAAAGAACTGTGCTTCCTACACACACGGGGCATATCTAGTTCAACTCTGCTTAGGAAACTGACCAGAACAGTAGCTTCTCTTCAGTCCAATACACTGTACTTGCTGGGAACAGACGCGAGTGCTATTTGCACTGTGTATGGCAATGGGAGCGCAATAGTGACTCTTCTTAGCAGAAAACAACTCTTGCTCGTAGGACAAGAATCTGCATGGGATTCAACTCCGTTTAGGACTGGGAAACAAACGCTAGCTCGCCTTGCAAGAAACACACTCTGCTTTTGAGAAAACAGCACTCTTCTACTCTCCTGTGTTTCCTATAGGGCCAGAACAGTGAGCTTGCTCAGAACCAAAGAACTGTGCTTCCTACACACACGGGGCATATCTAGTTCAACTCTGCTTAAGAAACTGACAAGAACAGTAGCTTCTCTTCAGTCCAATACACTGTACTTGCTGGGAACAGACGCGAGTGCTATTTGTACTGTGTATGGCAATGGGAGCGCAATAGTGACTCTTCTTAGCAGAAAACAACTCTTGCTCGTAGGACCAGAAACTGCATGGGATTCTACTCCGTTTAGGACTGGGAAACAAACGCTAGCTCGCCTTGCAAGAAACACACTCTGCTTTTGAGAAAACAGCACTCTTCTACTCTCCTGTGTTTCCTATAGGGCCAGAACAGTGAGCTTGCTCAGAACAAAAGAACTGTGCTTCCTACACACACGGGGCATATCTAGTTCAACTCTGCTTAGGAAACTGACAAGAACAGTAGCTTCTCTTCAGTCCAATACACTGTACTTGCTGGGAACAGACGCGAGTGCTATTTGCACTGTGTATGGCAATGGGAGCGCAATAGTGACTCTTCTTAGCAGAAAACAACTCTTGCTCGTAAGACCAGAAACTGCATGGGATTCAACTCCGTTTAGGACTGGGAAACAAACGCTAGCTCGCCTTGCAAGAAACACACTCTGCTTTTGAGAAAACAGCACTCTTCTACTCTCCTGTGTTTCCTATAGGGCCAGAACAGTGAGCTTGTTCAGAACAAAAGAACTGTGCTTCCTACACACACGGGGCATATCTAGTTCAACTCTGCTTAGGAAACTGACCAGAACAGTAGCTTCTCTTCAGTCCAATACACTGTACTTGCTGGGAACAGACGCGAGTGCTATTTGCACTGTGTATGGCAATGGGAGCACAATAGTGACTCTTCTTAGCAGAAAACAACTCTTGCTCGTAGGACCAGAATCTGCATGGGATTCTACTCCGTTTAGGACTGGGAAACAAACGCTAGCTCGCCATGCAAGAAACACACTCTGCTTTTGAGAAAACAGCACTCTTCTACTCTCCTGTGTTTCCTATAGGGCCAGAACAGTGAGCTTGCTCAGAACAAAAGAACTGTGCTTCCTACACACACGGGGCATATCTAGTTCAACTCTGCTTAGGAAACTGACCAGAACAGTAGCTTCTCTTCAGTCCAATACACTGTACTTGCTGGGAACAGACGCGAGTGCTATTTGTACTGTGTATGGCAATGGGAGCGCAATAGTGACTCTTCTTAGCAGAAAACAACTCTTGCTCGTAGGACCAGAAACTGCATGGGATTCTACTCCGTTTAGGACTGGGAAACAAACGCTAGCTCGCCTTGCAAGAAACACACTCTGCTTTTGAGAAAACAGCACTCTTCTACTCTCCTGTGTTTCCTATAGGGCCAGAACAGTGAGCTTGCTCAGAACAAAAGAACTGTGCTTCCTACACACACGGGGCATATCTAGTTCAACTCTGCTTAGGAAACTGACCAGAACAGTAGCTTCTCTTTAGTCCAATACACTGTACTTGCTGGGAACAGACGCGAGTGCTGTTTGCACTGTGTATGGCAATGGGAGCGCAATAGTGACTGTTCTTAGCAGAAAACAACTCTTGCTCGTAGGACCAGAAACTGCATGGGATTCAACTCCGTTTAGGACTGGGAAACAAACGCTAGCTCGCCTTGCAAGAAACACACTCTGCTTTTGAGAAAACAGCACTCTTCTACTCTCCTGTGTTTCCTAAAGGGCCAGAACAGTGAGCTTGCTCGGAACAAAAGAACTGTGCTTCCTACACACACGGGGCATATCTAGTTCAACTCTGCTTAGGAAACTGACAAGAACAGTAGCTTCTCTTCAGTCCAATACACTGTACTTGCTGGGAACAGACGCGAGTGCTGTTTGCACTGTGTATGGCAATGGCAGCGCAATAGTGACTCTTCTTAGCAGAAAACAACTCTTGCTCGTAGGACCAGAAACTGCATGGGATTCTACTCCGTTTAGGACTGGGAAACAAACGCTAGCTCGCCTTGCAAGAAACACACTCTGCTTTTGAGAAAACAGCACTCTTCTACTCTCCTGTGTTTCCTATAGGGCCAGAACAGTGAGCTTGCTCAGAACCAAAGAACTGTGCTTCCTACACACACGGGGCATATCTAGTTCAACTCTGCTTAAGAAACTGACAAGAACAGTAGCTTCTCTTCAGTCCAATACACTGTACTTGCTGGGAACAGACGCGAGTGCTATTTGCACTGTGTATGGCAATGGGAGCGCAATAGTGACTCTTCTTAGCAGAAAACAACTCTTGCTCGTAGGACCACAAACTGCATGGGATTCAACTCCGTTTAGGACTGGGAAACAAACGCTAGCTCGCCTTGCAAGAATCACACTCTGCTTTTGAGAAAACAGCACTCTTCTACTCTCCTGTGTTTCCTATAGGGCCAGAACAGTGAGCTTGCTCAGAACAAAAGAACTGTGCTTCCTACACACACGGGGCATATCTAGTTCAACTCTGCTTAGGAAACTGACCAGAACAGTAGCTTCTCTTCAGTCCAATACACTGTACTTGCTGGGAACAGACGCGAGTGCTATTTGCACTGTGTATGGCAATGGGAGCACAATAGTGACTCTTCTTAGCAGAAAACAACTCTTGCTCGTAGGACCAGAATCTGCATGGGATTCTACTCCGTTTAGGACTGGGAAACAAACGCTAGCTCGCCTTGCAAGAAACACACTCTGCTTTTGAGAAAACAGCACTCTTCTACTCTCCTGTGTTTCCTATAGGGCCAGAACAGTGAGCTTGCTCAGAACAAAAGAACTGTGCTTCCTACACACACGGGGCATATCTAGTTCAACTCTGCTTAGGAAACTGACCAGAACAGTAGCTTCTCTTCAGTCCAATACACTGTACTTGCTGGGAACAGACGCGAGTGCTATTTGCACTGTGTATGGCAATGGGAGCGCAATAGTGACTCTTCTTAGCAGAAAACAACTCTTGCTCGTAGGACAAGAATCTGCATGGGATTCAACTCCGTTTAGGACTGGGAAACAAACGCTAGCTCGCCTTGCAAGAAACACACTCTGCTTTTGAGAAAACAGCACTCTTCTACTCTCCTGTGTTTCCTATAGGGCCAGAACAGTGAGCTTGCTCAGAACCAAAGAACTGTGCTTCCTACACACACGGGGCATATCTAGTTCAACTCTGCTTAAGAAACTGACAAGAACAGTAGCTTCTCTTCAGTCCAATACACTGTACTTGCTGGGAACAGACGCGAGTGCTATTTGCACTGTGTATGGCAATGGGAGCGCAATAGTGACTCTTCTTAGCAGAAAACAACTCTTGCTCGTAGGACCAGAAACTGCATGGGATTCTACTCCGTTTAGGACTGGGAAACAAACGCTAGCTCGCCTTGCAAGAAACACACTCTGCTTTTGAGAAAACAGCACTCTTCTACTCTCCTGTGTTTCCTATAGGGCCAGAACAGTGAGCTTGCTCAGAACAAAAGAACTGTGCTTCCTACACACACGGGGCATATCTAGTTCAACTCTGCTTAGGAAACTGACAAGAACAGTAGCTTCTCTTCAGTCCAATACACTGTACTTGCTGGGAACAGACGCGAGTGCTATTTGCACTGTGTATGGCAATGGGAGCGCAATAGTGACTCTTCTTAGCAGAAAACAACTCTTGCTCGTAAGACCAGAAACTGCATGGGATTCTACTCCGTTTAGGACTGGGAAACAAACGCTAGCTCGCCTTGCAAGAAACACACTCTGCTTTTGAGAAAACAGCACTCTTCTACTCTCCTGTGTTTCCTATAGGGCCAGAACAGTGAGCTTGCTCAGAACAAAAGAACTGTGCTTCCTACACACACGGGGCATATCTAGTTCAACTCTGCTTAGGAAACTGACCAGAACAGTAGCTTCTCTTCAGTCCAATACACTGTACTTGCTGGGAACAGACGCGAGTGCTATTTGTACTGTGTATGGCAATGGGAGCGCAATAGTGACTCTTCTTAGCAGAAAACAACTCTTGCTCGTAGGACCAGAAACTGCATGGGATTCTACTCCGTTTAGGACTGGGAAACAAACGCTAGCTCGCCTTGCAAGAAACACACTCTGCTTTTGAGAAAACAGCACTCTTCTACTTTCCTGTGTTTCCTATAGGGCCAGAACAGTGAGCTTGCTCAGAACAAAAGAACTGTGCTTCCTACACACACGGGGCATATCTAGTTCAACTCTGCTTAGGAAACTGACCAGAACAGTAGCTTCTCTTTAGTCCAATACACTGTACTTGCTGGGAACAGACGCGAGTGCTGTTTGCACTGTGTATGGCAATGGGAGCGCAATAGTGACTGTTCTTAGCAGAAAACAACTCTTGCTCGTAGGACCAGAAACTGCATGGGATTCAACTCCGTTTAGGACTGGGAAACAAACGCTAGCTCGCCTTGCAAGAAACACACTCTGCTTTTGAGAAAACAGCACTCTTCTACTCTCCTGTGTTTCCTAAAGGGCCAGAACAGTGAGCTTGCTCAGAACAAAAGAACTGTGCTTCCTACACACACGGGGCATATCTAGTTCAACTCTGCTTAGGAAACTGACAAGAACAGTAGCTTCTCTTCAGTCCAATACACTGTACTTGCTGGGAACAGACGCGAGTGCTGTTTGCACTGTGTATGGCAATGGCAGCGCAATAGTGACTCTTCTTAGCAGAAAACAACTCTTGCTCGTAGGACCAGAAACTGCATGGGATTCTACTCCGTTTAGGACTGGGAAACAAACGCTAGCTCGCCTTGCAAGAAACACACTCTGCTTTTGAGAAAACAGCACTCTTCTACTCTCCTGTGTTTCCTATAGGGCCAGAACAGTGAGCTTGCTCAGAACCAAAGAACTGTGCTTCCTACACACACGGGGCATATCTAGTTCAACTCTGCTTAAGAAACTGACAAGAACAGTAGCTTCTCTTCAGTCCAATACACTGTACTTGCTGGGAACAGACGCGAGTGCTATTTGCACTGTGTATGGCAATGGGAGCGCAATAGGGACTCTTCTTAGCAGAAAACAACTCTTGCTCGTAGGACCAGAAACTGCATGGGATTCAACTCCGTTTAGGACTGGGAAACAAACGCTAGCTCGCCTTGCAAGAAACACACTCTGCTTTTGAGAAAACAGCACTCTTCTACTCTCCTGTGTTTCCTATAGGGCCAGAACAGTGAGCTTGCTCAGAACAAAAGAACTGTGCTTCCTACACACACGGGGCATATCTAGTTCAACTCTGCTTAGGAAACTGACCAGAACAGTAGCTTCTCTTCAGTCCAATACACTGTACTTGCTGGGAACAGACGCGAGTGCTATTTGCACTGTGTATGGCAATGGGAGCACAATAGTGACTCTTCTTAGCAGAAAACAACTCTTGCTCGTAGGACCAGAATCTGCATGGGATTCTACTCCGTTTAGGACTGGGAAACAAACGCTAGCTCGCCATGCAAGAAACACACTCTGCTTTTGAGAAAACAGCACTCTTCTACTCTCCTGTGTTTCCTATAGGGCCAGAACAGTGAGCTTGCTCAGAACAAAAGAACTGTGCTTCCTACACACACGGGGCATATCTAGTTCAACTCTGCTTAGGAAACTGACCAGAACAGTAGCTTCTCTTCAGTCCAATACACTGTACTTGCTGGGAACAGACGCGAGTGCTATTTGCACTGTGTATGGCAATGGGAGCGCAATAGTGACTCTTCTTAGCAGAAAACAACTCTTGCTCGTAGGACCAGAAACTGCATGGGATTCTACTCCGTTTAGGACTGGGAAACAAACGCTAGCTCGCCTTGCAAGAAACACACTCTGCTTTTGAGAAAACAGCACTCTTCTACTCTCCTGTGTTTCCTATAGGGCCAGAACAGTGAGCTTGCTCAGAACAAAAGAACTGTGCTTCCTACACACACGGGGCATATCTAGTTCAACTCTGCTTAGGAAACTGACAAGAACAGTAGCTTCTCTTCAGTCCAATAAACTGTACTTGCTGGGAACAGACGCGAGTGCTGTTTGCACTGTGTATGGCAATGGCAGCGCAATAGTGACTCTTCTTAGCAGAAAACAACTCTTGCTCGTAGGACCACAAACTGCATGGGATTCTACTCCGTTTAGGACTGGGAAACAAACGCTAGCTCGCCTTGCAAGAAACACACTCTGCTTTTGAGAAAACAGCACTCTTCTACTCTCCTGTGTTTCCTATAGGGCCAGAACAGTGAGCTTGCTCAGAACAAAAGAACTGTGCTTCCTACACACACGGGGCATATCTAGTTCAACTCTGCTTAGGAAACTGACCAGAACAGTAGCTTCTCTTCAGTCCAATACACTGTACTTGCTGTGAACAGACGCGAGTGCTGTTTGCACTGTGTATGGCAATGGGAGCGCAATAGTGACTGTTCTTAGCAGAAAACAACTCTTGCTCGTAGGACCAGAAACTGCATGGGATTCAACTCCGGTTAGGACTGGGAAACAAACGCTAGCTCGCCTTGCAAGAAACACACTCTGCTTTTGAGAAAACAGCACTCTTCTACTCTCCTGTGTTTCCTATAGGGCCAGAACAGTGAGCTTGCTCAGAACAAAAGAACTGTGCTTCCTACACACACGGGGCATATCTAGTTCAACTCTGCTTAGGAAACTGACCAGAACAGTAGCTTCTCTTCAGTCCAATACACTGTACTTGCTGGGAACAGACGCGAGTGCTATTTGCACTGTGTATGGCAATGGGAGCGCAATAGTGACTCTTCTTAGCAGAAAACAACTCTTGCTCGTAGGACAAGAATCTGCATGGGATTCAACTCCGTTTAGGACTGGGAAACAAACGCTAGCTCGCCTTGCAAGAAACACACTCTGCTTTTGAGAAAACAGCACTCTTCTACTCTCCTGTGTTTCCTATAGGGCCAGAACAGTGAGCTTGCTCAGAACCAAAGAACTGTGCTTCCTACACACACGGGGCATATCTAGTTCAACTCTGCTTAAGAAACTGACAAGAACAGTAGCTTCTCTTCAGTCCAATACACTGTACTTGCTGGGAACAGACGCGAGTGCTATTTGCACTGTGTATGGCAATGGGAGCGCAATAGTGACTCTTCTTAGCAGAAAACAACTCTTGCTCCTAGGACCAGAAACTGCATGGGATTCTACTCCGTTTAGGACTGGGAAACAAACGCTAGCTCGCCTTGCAAGAAACACACTCTGCTTTTGAGAAAACAGCACTCTTCTACTCTCCTGTGTTTCCTATAGGGCCAGAACAGTGAGCTTGCTCAGAACAAAAGAACTGTGCTTCCTACACACACGGGGCATATCTAGTTCAACTCTGCTTAGGAAACTGACAAGAACAGTAGCTTCTCTTCAGTCCAATACACTGTACTTGCTGGGAACAGACGCGAGTGCTATTTGCACTGTGTATGGCAAAGGGGGCGCAATAGTGACTCTTCTTAGCAGAAAACAACTCTTGCTCATAAGACCAGAAACTGCATGGGGTTCAACTCCGTTTAGGACTGGGAAACAAACGCTAGCTCGCCTTGCAAGAAACACACTCTGCTTTTGAGAAAACAGCACTCTTCTACTCTCCTGTGTTTCCTATAGGGCCAGAACAGTGAGCTTGTTCAGAACAAAAGAACTGTGCTTCCTACACACACGGGGCATATCTAGTTCAACTCTGCTTAGGAAACTGACCAGAACAGTAGCTTCTCTTCAGTCCAATACACTGTACTTGCTGGGAACAGACGCGAGTGCTATTTGCACTGTGTATGGCAATGGGAGCACAATAGTGACTCTTCTTAGCAGAAAACAACTCTTGCTCGTAGGACCAGAATCTGCATGGGATTCTACTCCGTTTAGGACTGGGAAACAAACGCTAGCTCGCCATGCAAGAAACACACTCTGCTTTTGAGAAAACAGCACTCTTCTACTCTCCTGTGTTTCCTATAGGGCCAGAACAGTGAGCTTGCTCAGAACAAAAGAACTGTGCTTCCTACACACACGGGGCATATCTAGTTCAACTCTGCTTAGGAAACTGACCAGAACAGTAGCTTCTCTTCAGTCCAATACACTGTACTTGCTGGGAACAGACGCGAGTGCTATTTGTACTGTGTATGGCAATGGGAGCGCAATAGTGACTCTTCTTAGCAGAAAACAACTCTTGCTCGTAGGACCAGAAACTGCATGGGATTCTACTCCGTTTAGGACTGGGAAACAAACGCTAGCTCGCCTTGCAAGAAACACACTCTGCTTTTGAGAAAACAGCACTCTTCTACTCTCCTGTGTTTCCTATAGGGCCAGAACAGTGAGCTTGCTCAGAACAAAAGAACTGTGCTTCCTACACACACGGGGCATATCTAGTTCAACTCTGCTTAGGAAACTGACCAGAACAGTAGCTTCTCTTTAGTCCAATACACTGTACTTGCTGGGAACAGACGCGAGTGCTGTTTGCACTGTGTATGGCAATGGGAGCGCAATAGTGACTGTTCTTAGCAGAAAACAACTCTTGCTCGTAGGACCAGAAACTGCATGGGATTCAACTCCGTTTAGGACTGGGAAACAAACGCTAGCTCGCCTTGCAAGAAACACACTCTGCTTTTGAGAAAACAGCACTCTTCTACTCTCCTGTGTTTCCTAAAGGGCCAGAACAGTGAGCTTGCTCGGAACAAAAGAACTGTGCTTCCTACACACACGGGGCATATCTAGTTCAACTCTGCTTAGGAAACTGACAAGAACAGTAGCTTCTCTTCAGTCCAATACACTGTACTTGCTGGGAACAGACGCGAGTGCTGTTTGCACTGTGTATGGCAATGGCAGCGCAATAGTGACTCTTCTTAGCAGAAAACAACTCTTGCTCGTAGGACCAGAAACTGCATGGGATTCTACTCCGTTTAGGACTGGGAAACAAACGCTAGCTCGCCTTGCAAGAAACACACTCTGCTTTTGAGAAAACAGCACTCTTCTACTCTCCTGTGTTTCCTATAGGGCCAGAACAGTGAGCTTGCTCAGAACCAAAGAACTGTGCTTCCTACACACACGGGGCATATCTAGTTCAACTCTGCTTAAGAAACTGACAAGAACAGTAGCTTCTCTTCAGTCCAATACACTGTACTTGCTGGGAACAGACGCGAGTGCTATTTGCACTGTGTATGGCAATGGGAGCGCAATAGGGACTCTTCTTAGCAGAAAACAACTCTTGCTCGTAGGACCAGAAACTGCATGGGATTCAACTCCGTTTAGGACTGGGAAACAAACGCTAGCTCGCCTTGCAAGAAACACACTCTGCTTTTGAGAAAACAGCACTCTTCTACTCTCCTGTGTTTCCTATAGGGCCAGAACAGTGAGCTTGCTCAGAACAAAAGAACTGTGCTTCCTACACACACGGGGCATATCTAGTTCAACTCTGCTTAGGAAACTGACCAGAACAGTAGCTTCTCTTCAGTCCAATACACTGTACTTGCTGGGAACAGACGCGAGTGCTATTTGCACTGTGTATGGCAATGGGAGCACAATAGGGACTCTTCTTAGCAGAAAACAACTCTTGCTCGTAGGACCAGAATCTGCATGGGATTCTACTCCGTTTAGGACTGGGAAACAAACGCTAGCTTGCCTTGCAAGAAACACACTCTGCTTTTGAGAAAACAGCACTCTTCTACTCTCCTGTGTTTCCTATAGGGCCAGAACAGTGAGCTTGCTCAGAACCAAAGAACTGTGCTTCCTACACACACGGGGCATATCTAGTTCAACTCTGCTTAGGAAACTGACCAGAACAGTAGCTTCTCTTCAGTCCAATACACTGTACTTGCTGGGAACAGACGCGAGTGCTATTTGCACTGTGTATGGCAATGGGAGCGCAATAGTGACTCTTCTTAGCAGAAAACAACTCTTGCTCGTAGGACAAGAATCTGCATGGGATTCAACTCCGTTTAGGACTGGGAAACAAACGCTAGCTCGCCTTGCAAGAAACACACTCTGCTTTTGAGAAAACAGCACTCTTCTACTCTCCTGTGTTTCCTATAGGGCCAGAACAGTGAGCTTGCTCAGAACCAAAGAACTGTGCTTCCTACACACACGGGGCATATCTAGTTCAACTCTGCTTAAGAAACTGACAAGAACAGTAGCTTCTCTTCAGTCCAATACACTGTACTTGCTGGGAACAGACGCGAGTGCTATTTGCACTGTGTATGGCAATGGGAGCGCAATAGTGACTCTTCTTAGCAGAAAACAACTCTTGCTCGTAGGACCAGAAACTGCATGGGATTCTACTCCGTTTAGGACTGGGAAACAAACGCTAGCTCGCCTTGCAAGAAACACACTCTGCTTTTGAGAAAACAGCACTCTTCTACTCTCCTGTGTTTCCTATAGGGCCAGAACAGTGAGCTTGCTCAGAACAAAAGAACTGTGCTTCCTACACACACGGGGCATATCTAGTTCAACTCTGCTTAGGAAACTGACCAGAACAGTAGCTTCTCTTCAGTCCAATACACTGTACTTGCTGGGAACAGACGCGAGTGCTATTTGCACTGTGTATGGCAATGGGAGCACAATAGTGACTCTTCTTAGCAGAAAACAACTCTTGCTCGTAGGACCAGAATCTGCATGGGATTCTACTCCGTTTAGGACTGGGAAACAAACGCTAGCTCGCCATGCAAGAAACACACTCTGCTTTTGAGAAAACAGCACTCTTCTACTCTCCTGTGTTTCCTATAGGGCCAGAACAGTGAGCTTGCTCAGAACAAAAGAACTGTGCTTCCTACACACACGGGGCATATCTAGTTCAACTCTGCTTAGGAAACTGACCAGAACAGTAGCTTCTCTTCAGTCCAATACACTGTACTTGCTGGGAACAGACGCGAGTGCTATTTGTACTGTGTATGGCAATGGGAGCGCAATAGTGACTCTTCTTAGCAGAAAACAACTCTTGCTCGTAGGACCAGAAACTGCATGGGATTCTACTCCGTTTAGGACTGGGAAACAAACGCTAGCTCGCCTTGCAAGAAACACACTCTGCTTTTGAGAAAACAGCACTCTTCTACTCTCCTGTGTTTCCTATAGGGCCAGAACAGTGAGCTTGCTCAGAACAAAAGAACTGTGCTTCCTACACACACGGGGCATATCTAGTTCAACTCTGCTTAGGAAACTGACCAGAACAGTAGCTTCTCTTTAGTCCAATACACTGTACTTGCTGGGAACAGACGCGAGTGCTGTTTGCACTGTGTATGGCAATGGGAGCGCAATAGTGACTGTTCTTAGCAGAAAACAACTCTTGCTCGTAGGACCAGAAACTGCATGGGATTCAACTCCGTTTAGGACTGGGAAACAAACGCTAGCTCGCCTTGCAAGAAACACACTCTGCTTTTGAGAAAACAGCACTCTTCTACTCTCCTGTGTTTCCTATAGGGCCAGAACAGTGAGCTTGCTCAGAACAAAAGAACTGTGCTTCCTACACACACGGGGCATATCTAGTTCAACTCTGCTTAGGAAACTGACCAGAACAGTAGCTTCTCTTCAGTCCAATACACTGTACTTGCTGGGAACAGACGCGAGTGCTATTTGTACTGTGTATGGCAATGGGAGCGCAATAGTGACTCTTCTTAGCAGAAAACAACTCTTGCTCGTAGGACCAGAAACTGCATGGGATTCTACTCCGTTTAGGACTGGGAAACAAACGCTAGCTCGCCTTGCAAGAAACACACTCTGCTTTTGAGAAAACAGCACTCTTCTACTCTCCTGTGTTTCCTATAGGGCCAGAACAGTGAGCTTGCTCAGAACAAAAGAACTGTGCTTCCTACACACACGGGGCATATCTAGTTCAACTCTGCTTAGGAAACTGACAAGAACAGTAGCTTCTCTTCAGTCCAATAAACTGTACTTGCTGGGAACAGACGCGAGTGCTGTTTGCACTGTGTATGGCAATGGCAGCGCAATAGTGACTCTTCTTAGCAGAAAACAACTCTTGCTCGTAGGACCACAAACTGCATGGGATTCTACTCCGTTTAGGACTGGGAAACAAACGCTAGCTCGCCTTGCAAGAAACACACTCTGCTTTTGAGAAAACAGCACTCTTCTACTCTCCTGTGTTTCCTATAGGGCCAGAACAGTGAGCTTGCTCAGAACAAAAGAACTGTGCTTCCTACACACACGGGGCATATCTAGTTCAACTCTGCTTAGGAAACTGACAAGAACAGTAGCTTCTCTTCAGTCCAATACACTGTACTTGCTGGGAACAGACGCGAGTGCTATTTGCACTGTGTATGGCAATGGGAGCGCAATAGTGACTCTTCTTAGCAGAAAACAACTCTTGCTCGTAGGACAAGAATCTGCATGGGATTCAACTCCGTTTAGGACTGGGAAACAAACGCTAGCTCGCCTTGCAAGAAACACACTCTGCTTTTGAGAAAACAGCACTCTTCTACTCTCCTGTGTTTCCTATAGGGCCAGAACAGTGAGCTTGCTCAGAACAAAAGAACTGTGCTTCCTACACACACGGGGCATATCTAGTTCAACTCTGCTTAAGAAACTGACAAGAACAGTAGCTTCTCTTCAGTCCAATACACTGTACTTGCTGGGAACAGACGCGAGTGCTATTTGCACTGTGTATGGCAATGGGAGCGCAATAGTGACTCTTCTTAGCAGAAAACAACTCTTGCTCGTAGGACCAGAAACTGCATGGGATTCTACTCCGTTTAGGACTGGGAAACAAACGCTAGCTCGCCTTGCAAGAAACACACTCTGCTTTTGAGAAAACAGCACTCTTCTACTCTCCTGTGTTTCCTATAGGGCCAGAACAGTGAGCTTGCTCAGAACAAAAGAACTGTGCTTCCTACACACACGGGGCATATCTAGTTCAACTCTGCTTAGGAAACTGACCAGAACAGTAGCTTCTCTTCAGTCCAATACACTGTACTTGCTGGGAACAGACGCGAGTGCTGTTTGCACTGTGTATGGCAATGGGAGCGCAATAGTGACTCTTCTTAGCAGAAAACAACTCTTGCTCGTAGGACCAGAAACTGCATGGGATTCTACTCCGTTTAGGACTGGGAAACAAACGCTAGCTCACCTTGCAAGAAACACACTCTGCTTTTGAGAAAACAGCACTCTTCTACTCTCCTGTGTTTCCTATAGGGCCAGAACAGTGAGCTTGCTCAGAACAAAAGAACTGTGCTTCCTACACACACGGGGCATATCTAGTTCAACTCTGCTTAGGAAACTGACCAGAACAGTAGCTTCTCTTCAGTCCAATACACTGTACTTGCTGTGAACAGACGCGAGTGCTGTTTGCACTGTGTATGGCAATGGGAGCGCAATAGTGACTGTTCTTAGCAGAAAACAACTCTTGCTCCTAGGAGCAGAAACTGCATGGGATTCACCTCCGGTTAGGACTGGGAAACAAACGCTAGCTCGCCTTGCAAGAAACACACTCTGCTTTTGAGAAAACAGCACTCTTCTACTCTCCTGTGTTTCCTATAGGGCCAGAACAGTGAGCTTGCTCAGAACAAAAGAACTGTGCTTCCTACACACACGGGGCATATCTAGTTCAACTCTGCTTAGGAAACTGACAAGAACAGTAGCTTCTCTTCAGTCCAATACACTGTACTTGCTGGGAACAGACGCGAGTGCTGTTTGCACTGTGTATGGCAATGGCAGCGCAATAGTGACTCTTCTTAGCAGAAAACAACTCTTGCTCGTAGGACCAGAAACTGCATGGGATTCTACTCCGTTTAGGACTGGGAAACAAACGCTAGCTCGCCTTGCAAGAAACACACTCTGCTTTTGAGAAAACAGCACTCTTCTACTCTCCTGTGTTTCCTATAGGGCCAGAACAGTGAGCTTGCTCAGAACAAAAGAACTGTGCTTCCTACACACACGGGGCATATCTAGTTCAACTCTGCTTAGGAAACTGACAAGAACAGTAGCTTCTCTTCAGTCCAATACACTGTACTTGCTGGGAACAGACGCGAGTGCTGTTTGCACTGTGTATGGCAATGGCAGCGCAATATTGACTCTTCTTAGCAGAAAACAACTCTTGCTCGTAGGACCAGAAACTGCATGGGATTCTACTCCGTTTAGGACTGGGAAACAAACGCTAGCTCGCCTTGCAAGAAACACACTCTGCTTTTGAGAAAACAGCACTCTTCTACTCTCCTGTGTTTCCTATAGGGCCAGAACAGTGAGCTTGCTCAGAACAAAAGAACTGTGCTTCCTACACACACGGGGCATATCTAGTTCAACTCTGCTTAGGAAACTGACCAGAACAGTAGCTTCTCTTCAGTCCAATACACTGTACTTGCTGGGAACAGACGCGAGTGCTATTTGCACTGTGTATGGCAATGGGAGCGCAATAGTGACTCTTCTTAGCAGAAAACAACTCTTGCTCGTAGGACAAAGAATCTGCATGGGATTCAACTCCGTTTAGGACTGGGAAACAAACGCTAGCTCGCCTTGCAAGAAACACACTCTGCTTTTGAGAAAACAGCACTCTTCTACTCTCCTGTGTTTCCTATAGGGCCAGAACAGTGAGCTTGCTCAGAACCAAAGAACTGTGCTTCCTACACACACGGGGCATATCTAGTTCAACTCTGCTTAAGAAACTGACAAGAACAGTAGCTTTTCTTCAGTCCAATACACTGTAATTGCTGGGAACAGACGCGAGTGCTATTTGCACTGTGTATGGCAATGGGAGCGCAATAGTGACTCTTCTAACCAGAAAACAACTCTTGCTCGTAGGACCAGAAACTGCATGGGATTCTACTCCGTTTAGGACTGGGAAACAAACGCTAGCTCGCCTTGCAAGAAACACACTCTGCTTTTGAGAAAACAGCACTCTTCTACTCTCCTGTGTTTCCTATAGGGCCAGAACAGTGAGCTTGCTCAGAACAAAAGAACTGTGCTTCCTACACACACGGGGCATATCTAGTTCAACTCTGCTTAAGAAACTGACAAGAACAGTAGCTTCTCTTCAGTCCAATACACTGTACTTGCTGGGAACAGACGCGAGTGCTATTTGCACTGTGTATGGCAATGGGAGCGCAATAGTGACTCTTCTTAGCAGAAAACAACTCTTGCTCGTAAGACCAGAAACTGCATGGGATTCAACTCCGTTTAGGACTGGGAAACAAACGCTAGCTCGCCTTGCAAGAAACACACTCTGCTTTTGAGAAAACAGCACTCTTCTACTCTCCTGTGTTTCCTATAGGGCCAGAACAGTGAGCTTGCTCAGAACAAAAGAACTGTGCTTCCTACACACACGGGGCATATCTAGTTCAACTCTGCTTAGGAAACTGACCAGAACAGTAGCTTCTCTTCAGTCCAATACACTGTACTTGCTGGGAACAGACCGCGAGTGCTATTTGCACTGTGTATGGCAATGGGAGCACAATAGTGACTCTTCTTAGGCAGAAAACAACTCTTGCTCGTAGGACCAGAATCTGCATGGGATTCTACTCCGTTTAGGACTGGGAAACAAACGCTAGCTCGCCATGCAAGAAACACACTCTGCTTTTGAGAAAACAGCACTCTTCTACTCTCCTGTGTTTCCTATAGGGCCAGAACAGTGAGCTTGCTCAGAACAAAAGAACTGTGCTTCCTACACACACGGGGCATATCTAGTTCAACTCTGCTTAGGAAACTGACCAGAACAGTAGCTTCTCTTCAGTCCAATACACTGTACTTGCTGGGAACAGACGCGAGTGCTATTTGTACTGTGTATGGCAATGGGAGCGCAATAGTGACTCTTCTTAGCAGAAAACAACTCTTGCTCGTAGGACCAGAAACTGCATGGGATTCTACTCCGTTTAGGACTGGGAAACAAACGCTAGCTCGCCTTGCAAGAAACACACTCTGCTTTTGAGAAAACAGCACTCTTCTACTCTCCTGTGTTTCCTATAGGGCCAGAACAGTGAGCTTGCTCAGAACAAAAGAACTGTGCTTCCTACACACACGGGGCATATCTAGTTCAACTCTGCTTAGGAAACTGACCAGAACAGTAGCTTCTCTTTAGTCCAATACACTGTACTTGCTGGGAACAGACGCGAGTGCTGTTTGCACTGTGTATGGCAATGGGATCGCAATAGTGACTGTTCTTAGCAGAAAACAACTCTTGCTCGTAGGACCAGAAACTGCATGGGATTCAACTCCGTTTAGGACTGGGAAACAAACGCTAGCTCGCCTTGCAAGAAACACACTCTGCTTTTGAGAAAACAGCACTCTTCTACTCTCCTGTGTTTCCTAAAGGGCCAGAACAGTGAGCTTGCTCGGAACAAAAGAACTGTGCTTCCTACACACACGGGGCATATCTAGTTCAACTCTGCTTAAGAAACTGAGAAAACAGCACTCTTCTACTCTCCTGTGTTTCCTATAGGGCCAGAACAGTGAGCTTGCTCAGAACAAAAGAACTGTGCTTCCTACACACACGGGGCATATCTAGTTCAACTCTGCTTAGGAAACTGACCAGAACAGTAGCTTCTCTTCAGTCCAATACACTGTACTTGCTGGGAACAGACGCGAGTGCTATTTGCACTGTGTATGGCAATGGGAGCGCAATAGTGACTCTTCTTAGCAGAAAACAACTCTTGCTCGTAAGACCAGAAACTGCATGGGATTCAACTCCGTTAGGACTGGGAAACAAACGCTAGCTCGCCTTGCAAGAAACACACTCTGCTTTTGAGAAACAGCACTCTCTACTCTCCTGTGATTCCTATAGGGCCAGAACAGTGAGCTTGCTCAGAACAAAAGAACTGTGCTTCCTACACACACGGGGCATATCTAGTTCAACTCTGCTTAGGAAACTGACCAGAACAGTAAGCTTCTCTTCAGTCCAATACACTGTACTTGCTGGGAACAGACGCGAGTGCTATTTGCACTGTGTATGGCAATGGGAGCACAATAGTGACTCTTCTTAGCAGAAAACAACTCTTGCACGTAGGACCAGAATCTGCATGGGATTCTACTCCGTTTAGGACTGGGAAACAAACGCTAGCTCGCCATGCAAGAAACACACTCTGCTTTTGAGAAAACAGCACTCTTCTACTCTCCTGTGTTTCCTATAGGGCCAGAACAGTGAGCTTGCTCAGAACAAAAGAACTGTGCTTCCTACACACACGGGGCATATCTAGTTCAACTCTGCTTAGGAAACTGACCAGAACAGTAGCTTCTCTTCAGTCCAATACACTGTACTTGCTGGGAACAGACGCGAGTGCTATTTGCACTGTGTATGGCAATGGGAGCGCAATAGTGACTCTTCTTAGCAGAAAACAACTCTTGCTCGTAGGACCAGAAACTGCATGGGATTCAACTCCGTTTAGGACTGGGAAACAAACGCTAGCTCGCCTTGCAAGAAACACACTCTGCTTTTGAGAAAACAGCACTCTTCTACTCTCCTGTGTTTCCTATAGGGCCAGAACAGTGAGCTTGCTCAGAACAAAAGAACTGTGCTTCCTACACACACGGGGCATATCTAGTTCAACTCTGCTTAGGAAACTGACAAGAACAGTAGCTTCTCTTCAGTCCAATACACTGTACTTGCTGGGAACAGACGCGAGTGCTGTTTGCACTGTGTATGGCAATGGGAGCGCAATAGTGACTCTTCTTAGCAGAAAACAACTCTTGCTCGTAGGACCAGAAACTGCATGGGATTCTACTCCGTTTAGGACTGGGAAACAAACGCTAGCTCGCCTTGCAAGAAACACACTCTGCTTTTGAGAAAACAGCACTCTTCTACTCTCCTGTGTTTCCTATAGGGCCAGAACAGTGAGCTTGCTCAGAACAAAAGAACTGTGCTTCCTACACACACGGGGCATATCTAGTTCAACTCTGCTTAGGAAACTGACCAGAACAGTAGCTTCTCTTCAGTCCAATACACTGTACTTGCTGGGAACAGACGCGAGTGCTATTTGCACTGTGTATGGCAATGGGAGCGCAATAGTGACTCTTCTTAGCAGAAAACAACTCTTGCTCGTAGGACCAGAAACTGCATGGGATTCAACTCCGTTTAGGACTGGGAAACAAACGCTAGCTCGCCTTGCAAGAAACACACTCTGCTTTTGAGAAAACAGCACTCTTCTACTCTCCTGTGTTTCCTATAGGGCCAGAACAGTGAGCTTGCTCAGAACAAAAGAACTGTGCTTCCTACACACACGGGGCATATCTAGTTCAACTCTGCTTAGGAAACTGACCAGAACAGTAGCTTCTCTTCAGTCCAATACACTGTACTTGCTGGGAACAGACGCGAGTGCTATTTGCACTGTGTATGGCAATGGGAGCGCAATAGTGACTCTTCTTAGCAGAAAACAACTCTTGCTCGTAGGACCAGAACTGCATGGGATTCAACTCCGTTTAGGACTGGGAAACAAACGCTAGCTCGCCTTGCAAGAAACACACTCTGCTTTTGAGAAAACAGCACTCTTCTACTCTCCTGTGTTTCCTATAGGGCCAGAACAGTGAGCTTGCTCAGAACCAAAGAACTGTGCTTCCTACACACACGGGGCATATCTAGTTCAACTCTGCTTAGGAAACTGACCAGAACAGTAGCTTCTCTTCAGTCCAATACACTGTACTTGCTGGGAACAGATGCGAGTGCTATTTGCACTGTGTATGGCAAAGGGAGCGCAATAGTGACTCTTCTTAGCAGAAAACAACTCTTGCTCGTAGGACCAGAAACTGCATGGGATTCAACTCCGTTTAGGACTGGGAAACAAACGCTAGCTCGCCTTGCAAGAAACACACTCTGCTTTTGAGAAAACAGCACTCTTCTACTCTCCTGTGTTTCCTATAGGGCCAGAACAGTGAGCTTGCTCAGAACAAAAGAACTGTGCTTCCTACACACACGGGGCATATCTAGTTCAACTCTGCTTAGGAAACTGACCAGAACAGTAGCTTCTCTTCAGTCCAATACACTGTACTTGCTGGGAACAGACGCGAGTGCTATTTGCACTGTGTATGGCAATGGGAGCGCAATAGTGACTCTTCTTAGCAGAAAACAACTCTTGCTCGTAGGACCAGAATCTGCATGGGATTCAACTCCGTTTAGGACTGGGAAACAAACGCTAGCTCGCCTTGCAAGAAACACACTCTGCTTTTGAGAAAACAGCACTCTTCTACTCTCCTGTGTTTCCTATAGGGCCAGAACAGTGAGCTTGCTCAGAACCAAAGAACTGTGCTTCCTACACACACGGGGCATATCTAGTTCAACTCTGCTTAAGAAACTGACAAGAACAGTAGCTTCTCTTCAGTCCAATACACTGTACTTGCTGGGAACAGACGCGAGTGCTGTTTGCACTGTGTATGGCAATGGGAGCGCAATAGTGACTCTTCTTAGCAGAAAACAACTCTTGCTCGTAGGACCACAAACTGCATGGGATTCAACTCCGTTTAGGACTGGGAAACAAACGCTAGCTCGCCTTGCAAGAAACACACTCTGCTTTTGAGAAAACAGCACTCTTCTACTCTCCTGTGTTTCCTATAGGGCCAGAACAGTGAGCTTGCTCAGAACAAAAGAACTGTGCTTCCTACACACACGGGGCATATCTAGTTCAACTCTGCTTAGGAAACTGACCAGAACAGTAGCTTCTCTTCAGTCCAATACACTGTACTTGCTGGGAACAGACGCGAGTGCTATTTGCACTGTGTATGGCAATGGGAGCGCAATAGTGACTCTTCTTAGCAGAAAACAACTCTTGCTCGTAGGACCAGAAACTGCATGGGATTCAACTCCGTTTAGGACTGGGAAACAAACGCTAGCTCGCCTTGCAAGAAACACACTCTGCTTTTGAGAAAACAGCACTCTTCTACTCTCCTGTGTTTCCTATAGGGCCAGAACAGTGAGCTTGCTCAGAACAAAAGAACTGTGCTTCCTACACACACGGGCATATCTAGTTCAACTCTGCTTAGGAAACTGACCAGAACAGTAGCTTCTCTTCAGTCCAATACACTGTACTTGCTGGGAACAGACGCGAGTGCTATTTGCACTGTGTATGGCAATGGGAGCACAATAGTGACTCTTCTTAGCAGAAAACAACTCTTGCTCGTAGGACCAGAAACTGCATGGGATTCAACTCCGTTTAGGACTGGGAAACAAACGCTAGCTCGCCTTGCAAGAAACACACTCTGCTTTTGAGAAAACAGCACTCTTCTACTCTCCTGTGTTTCCTATAGGGCCAGAACAGTGAGCTTGCTCAGAACCAAAGAACTGTGCTTCCTACACACACGGGGCATATCTAGTTCAACTCTGCTTAGGAAACTGACCAGAACAGTAGCTCTCTTCAGTCCAATACACTGTACTTGCTGGGAACAGACGCGAGTGCTATTTGCACTGTGTATGGCAAAGGGAGCACAATAGTGACTCTTCTTAGCAGAAAACAACTCTTGCTCGTAGGACCAGAAACTGCATGGGATTCAACTCCGTTTAGGACTGGGAAACAAACGCTAGCTCGCCTTGCAAGAAACACACTCTGCTTTTGAGAAAACAGCACTCTTCTACTCTCCTGTGTTTCCTATAGGGCCAGAACAGTGAGCTTGCTCAGAACAAAAGAACTGTGCTTCCTACACACACGGGGCATATCTAGTTCAACTCTGCTTAGGAAACTGACCAGAACAGTAGCTTCTCTTCAGTCCAATACACTGTACTTGCTGGGAACAGACGCGAGTGCTATTTGCACTGTGTATGGCAATGGGAGCGCAATAGTGACTCTTCTTAGCAGAAACAACTCTTGCTCGTAGGACCAGAAACTGCATGGGATTCAACTCCGTTTAGGACTGGGAAACAAACGCTAGCTCGCCTTGCAAGAAACACACTCTGCTTTTGAGAAAACAGCACTCTTCTACTCTCCTGTGTTTCCTATAGGGCCAGAACAGTGAGCTTGCTCAGAACAAAAGAACTGTGCTTCCTACACACACGGGGCATATCTAGTTCAACTCTGCTTAGGAAACTGACCAGAACAGTAGCTTCTCTTCAGTCCAATACACTGTACTTGCTGGGAACAGACGCGAGTGCTATTTGCACTGTGTATGGCAATGGGAGCACAATAGTGACTCTTCTTAGCAGAAAACAACTCTTGCTCGTAGGACCAGAATCTGCATGGGATTCAACTCCGTTTAGGACTGGGAAACAAACGCTAGCTCGCCATGCAAGAAACACACTCTGCTTTTGAGAAAACAGCACTCTTCTACTCTCCTGTGTTTCCTATAGGGCCAGAACAGTGAGCTTGCTCAGAACAAAAGAACTGTGCTTCCTACACACACGGGCATATCTAGTTCAACTCTGCTTAGGAAACTGACAAGAACAGTAGCTTCTCTTCAGTCCAATACACTGTACTTGCTGGGAACAGACGCGAGTGCTATTTGCACTGTGTATGGCAATGGGAGCGCAATAGTGACTCTTCTTAGCAGAAAACAACTCTTGCTCGTAGGACCAGAAACTGCATGGGATTCTACTCCGTTTAGGACTGGGAAACAAACGCTAGCTCGCCTTGCAAGAAACACACTCTGCTTTTGAGAAAACAGCACTCTTCTACTCTCCTGTGTTTCCTATAGGGCCAGAACAGTGAGCTTGCTCAGAACAAAGAACTGTGCTTCCTACACACACGGGGCATATCTAGTTCAACTCTGCTTAGGAAACTGACCAGAACAGTAGCTTCTCTTCAGTCCAATACACTGTACTTGCTGGGAACAGACGCGAGTGCTATTTGCACTGTGTATGGCAATGGGAGCACAATAGTGACTCTTCTTAGCAGAAAACAACTCTTGCTCGTAGGACCAGAAACTGCATGGGATTCAACTCCGTTTAGGACTGGGAAACAAACGCCTAGCTCGCCTTGCAAGAAACACACTCTGCCTTTTGAGAAAACAGCACTCTTCTACTCTCCTGTGTTTCCTATAGGGCCAGAACAGTGAGCTTGCTCAGAACCAAAGAACTGTGCTTCCTACACACACGGGGCATATCTAGTTCAACTCTGCTTAGGAAACTGACCAGAACAGTAGCTTCTCTTCAGTCCAATACACTGTACTTGCTGGGAACAGACGCGAGTGCTATTTGCACTGTGTATGGCAAAGGGAGCGCAATAGTGACTCTTCTTAGCAGAAAACAACTCTTGCTCGTAGGACCAGAAACTGCATGGGATTCAACTCCGTTTAGGACTGGGAAACAAACGCTAGCTCGCCTTGCAAGAAACACACTCTGCTTTTGAGAAAACAGCACTCTTCTACTCTCCTGTGTTTCCTATAGGGCCAGAACAGTGAGCTTGCTCAGAACAAAAGAACTGTGCTTCCTACACACACGGGGCATATCTAGTTCAACTCTGCTTAGGAAACTGACCAGAACAGTAGCTTCTCTTCAGTCCAATACACTGTACTTGCTGGGAACAGACGCGAGTGCTATTTGCACTGTGTATGGCAATGGGAGCGCAAGAGTGACTCTTCTTAGCAGAAAACAACTCTTGCTCGTAGGACCAGAAACTGCATGGGATTCAACTCCGTTTAGGACTGGGAAACAAACGCTAGCTCGCCTTGCAAGAAACACACTCTGCTTTTGAGAAAACAGCACTCTTCTACTCTCCTGTGTTTCCTATAGGGCCAGAACAGTGAGCTTGCTCAGAACAAAAGAACTGTGCTTCCTACACACACGGGGCATATCTAGTTCAACTCTGCTTAGGAAACTGACCAGAACAGTAGCTTCTCTTCAGTCCAATACACTGTACTTGCTGGGAACAGACGCGAGTGCTATTTGCACTGTGTATGGCAATGGGAGCACAATAGTGACTCTTCTTAGCAGAAAACAACTCTTGCTCGTAGGACCAGAATCTGCATGGGATTCAACTCCGTTTAGGACTGGGAAACAAACGCTAGCTCGCCATGCAAGAAACACACTCTGCTTTTGAGAAAACAGCACTCTTCTACTCTCCTGTGTTTCCTATAGGGCCAGAACAGTGAGCTTGCTCAGAACAAAAGAACTGTGCTTCCTACACACACGGGGCATATCTAGTTCAACTCTGCTTAGGAAACTGACAAGAACAGTAGCTTCTCTTCAGTCCAATACACTGTACTTGCTGGGAACAGACGCGAGTGCTATTTGCACTGTGTATGGCAATGGGAGCGCAATAGTGACTCTTCTTAGCAGAAAACAACTCTTGCTCGTAGGACCAGAAACTGCATGGGATTCTACTCCGTTTAGGACTGGGAAACAAACGCTAGCTCGCCTTGCAAGAAACACACTCTGCTTTTGAGAAAACAGCACTCTTCTACTCTCCTGTGTTTCCTATAGGGCCAGAACAGTGAGCTTGCTCAGAACAAAAGAACTGTGCTTCCTACACACACGGGGCATATCTAGTTCAACTCTGCTTAGGAAACTGACCAGAACAGTAGCTTCTCTTCAGTCCAATACACTGTACTTGCTGGGAACAGACGCGAGTTCTGTTTGCACTGTGTATGGCAATGGCAGCGCAATAGTGACTCTTCTTAGCAGAAAACAACTCTTGCTCTGTAGGACCAGAAACTGCATGGGATTCTACTCCGTTTAGGACTGGGAAACAAACGCTAGCTCGCCTTGCAAGAAACACACTCTGCTTTTGAGAAAACAGCACTCTTCTACTCTCCTGTGTTTCCTATAGGGCCAGAACAGTGAGCTTGCTCAGAACAAAAGAACTGTGCTTCCTACACACACGGGGCATATCTAGTTCAACTCTGCTTAGGAAACTGACCTGAACAGTAGCTTCTCTTCAGTCCAATACACTGTACTTGCTGGGAACAGACGCGAGTGCTATTTGCACTGTGTATGGCAATGGGAGCGCAATAGTGACTCTCTAGCAGAAACAACTCTTGCTCGTAGGACAAGAATCTGCATGGGATTCAACTCCGACTGGAACTCAAAACGCTAGCTCGCCTTGCAAGAAACACACTCTGCTCTTCTGAGAAACCAAGGGCCAGAACAGTGAGCTTGCTCAGACCAAAATACTGCTGCTACCAAAGAACAGGCTTCCTACACACACGGGCATATCTAGTTCAACTCTGCTTAAGAAACTGACAAGAACAGTAGCTTCTCTTCAGTCCAATACACTGTACTTGCTGGGAACAGACGCGAGTGCTATTGACTGCTCTGCCAGAGAACGCATAGATCCTTCTAACAGCAACAACTCTGCTCGTAGGACCAGAAAACTGCATGGATTCTACTCCGTTAGGACTGGAAACAAACGCTCTACTCGCCTTGCAGAAACACACTCTGACTCCTTCTATAGGGCCAGAACAGTGAGCTTCTCAGAACAAAAGACTGTGCTTCCTACACACACGGGGCATATCTAGTTCATCTCTGCTTAAGGAACTGACCAGAAACACGTAGCTATCTCTTCAACTCCAATAGCACTGTACTTGCAGGAACAGAGCGAGTGCATATTTAGCACTGTGTATGGCAATGGAAGCGCAGATAGTGACTCTTCTTAGCAGAAAACAACTCTTGCTCGTAAACGAACTGCTGGATTCAAACTGCATGGGATTCAACTCCGTTTAGACTGGGAAACAAACGCTAGCTCGCCTTGCAAGAACACACTCTGCTTTTGAGAAAACAGCACTCTTCTACTCTCCTGTGTTTCCTATAGGGCCAGAACAGTGAGCTTGCTCAGAACAAAAGAACTGTGCTTCCTACACACACGGGGCATATCTAGTTCAACTCTGCGTAGGAAACTGACCAGAACAGTAGCTTCTCTTCAGTCCAATACACTGTACTTGCTGGGAACAGACGCGAGTGCTATTTGCACTGTGTATGGCAATGGGAGCACAATAGTGACTCTTCTTAGCAGAAAACAACTCTTGCTCGTAGGACCAGAATCTGCATGGGATTCTACTCCGTTTAGGACTGGGAAACAAACGCTAGCTCGCCTTGCAAGAAACACACTCTGCTTTTGAGAAAACAGCACTCTTCTACTCTCCTGTGTTTCCTATAGGGCCAGAACAGTGAGCTTGCTCAGAACAAAAGAACTGTGCTTCCTACACACACGGGGCATATCTAGTTCAACTCTGCTTAGGAAACTGACCAGAACAGTAGCTTCTCTTCAATCCAATACACTGTACTTGCTGGGAACAGATGCGAGTGCTATTTGCACTGTGTATGGCAATGGGAGCGCAATAGTGACTCTTCTTAGCAGAAAACAACTCTTGCTCGTAGGACCAGAAACTGCATGGGATTCTACTCCGTTTAGGACTGGGAAACAAACGCTAGCTCGCCTTGCAAGAAACACACTCTGCTTTTGAGAAAACAGCACTCTTCTACTCTCCTGTGTTTCCTATAGGGCCAGAACAGTGAGCTTGCTCAGAACAAAAGAACTGTGCTTCCTACACACACGGGGCATATCTAGTTCAACTCTGCTTAGGAAACTGACAAGAACAGTAGCTTCTCTTCAGTCCAATACACTGTACTTGCTGGGAACAGACGCGAGT
>NW_026737767.1:0-32826 GCF_949786415.1 Peromyscus eremicus | reverse complement strand
AGAATTGAACTAGATATGGCCGTGTGTGTAGGAAGCACATTTCTTTTGTTCTGAGCAAGCTCACTGTTTGGACCCCATAGGAAACACAGTAGATTAGAAGAGTGCTCTTTTCTCTAAAGCAGAGTATGTTTCTTGTAAGGCGAGCTAGCATTTGTTTCCCAGTCCTAAATGGTGTGGAATCACATGCAGTTTCTGGTCCTACGAGCAAGAGTTGTTTTCTCCAAGGAAAGTCACTTTTGTGCTCCCATTGCCATACACAGTGCAAATAGCCCATGCGTCTGTTCCCAGCAAGTACAGTGTATCGGACTGAAGAGGAGCTACTGTTCTTCTCAGTTTCCTAAGCAGAGTTGAACTAGTTATGGCCCGTGTGTAGGAAGCACAGTTCTTTTGTTCTGAGCAAGCTCACTGTTCTGGCCCTATAGGAAACACATTATAGTAGAAGAGTGCACTTTTCTCTAAAGCAGAGTGTGTTTCTTGTAAGGCGAGCTAGCATTTGTTTCCCAGTCCTAAATGCAGTTGAATCACATGCAGTTTCTAGTCCTACGAGCAAGAGTTGTTTTCTGGTAAGAAGAGTCACTATTGCGCTGCCATTGCCATACACAGGACAAATAGCACTGGCGTCTGTTCCCAGCAAGTACAGTGTATTGGACTGAAGAGGATCTACTGTTCTTGTCAGGTTCCTAAGCAGAATTGAACTAGATATGGCCGTGTGTGTAGGAAGCACAGTTCTTTTGTTCTGAGCAAGCTCACTGTTCTGGCCCTATAGGAAACACAGTAGAGTAGAAGAGTGCTCTTTTCTCTAATGCAGATTGTGTTTCTTGTAAAGCGAGCTAGCGTTTGTTTCCCAGTCCTAAATGGAGTTGAATCACATGCAGTTTCTGGTACTACGAGCAAGAGTTGTTTTATGGTAAGAAGAGTCACTATTGCGCTGCCATTGCCATGCACAGGACAAATAGCACTGGCGTCTGTTCCCAGCAAGTACAGTGTATTGGACTGAAGAGGATCTACTGTTCTTGTCAGGTTCCTAAGCAGAATTGAACTAGATATGGCCGTGTGTGTAAGAAGCACAGTACTTTTGTTCTGAGCAAGCTCACTGTTCAGACCCTATAGGAATCACAGTAGAGTAGAAGAGTGCTCTTTTCTCAAAAGCAGAGTGTGTTTCTTGTAAGGCGAGCTAGCATTTGTTTCCCAGTCCTAAATGGAGTTGAATCACATGCAGTTTCTGGTCCTACGAGCAAGAGTTGTTTTCTGGTAAGGAAAGTCACTAATGCGCTCCCATTGCATACACAGTGCAAATAGTACATGTGTCTGTGCCCAGCAAGTACAGTGTATTGGACTGAAGAGGAGCTACTGTTATTCTCAGTTTTCTAAGCAGAGTTGAACATGATATGGCCCGTGTGTCTAGGAAGCACAGTTCATTTGTTCTGAGCAAGCTCACTGTTCTGGCCCTATAGGAAACACAGTAGAGTAGAAGAGTGCTCTTTTCTGAAAAGCAGAGTGTGTTTCTTGTAAGGCGAGCTAGCGTTTGTTTCCATGTTCTAAATGGAGTTGAGTCACTTGCAGTTTTTTGTCCTACGAGCAAGAGTTGTTTTCTGGTAAGACGAGTCACTATTGTGCTCCAAATGCCATACACAGTACAAATAGCACTCGGGTCTGTTCCCAGCAAGTACAGTGTATTGGACTGAATAGGAGCTACTGTTCTTGTCAGTTTCCTAAGCAAAGTTGAACTAGATATGGTCCATGTGTGTAGGAAGCACAGTTCTTTTGTTCTGAGCAAGCTCACTGTTTGGACCCCATTGGAATCACAGTAGAGTAGAAGAGTGCTCTTTTCTCAAAAGCAGAGTGTGTTTCTTGTAAGGCCAGCTAGTGTTTGTTTCCCAGTCTTAAATGGAGTGGAATCACATGCAGTTTCTGGTCCTACGAGCAAGAGTTGTTTTATGGTAAGAAGAGTCACTATTGCGCTGCCATTGCCATACAAAGGACAAATAGCACTGGCGTCTGTTCCCAGCAAGTACAGTGTATTGGACTGAAGAGGATCTACTGTTCTTGTCAGGTTCCTAAGCAGAATTGAACTAGATATGGCCCTTGTGTAGGAAGCACAGTTCTTTTGTTCTGAGAAAGCTCACTGTTCGGACCCCATATGAAACACAGTAGAGTAGAAGAGTGCTCTTTTCTCAAAAGCAGAGTGTGTTTCTTGTAAGGCGAGCTAGCGTTTGTTTCCCAGTCCTAAATGGAGTTGAATCACATGCAGTTTCTTTTCCTACGAACAAGAGTTGTTTTCTGGTAAAAAAAAGTCACTATGATGCTCCCATTGCCATACACAGGGCAAATAGCACTCGCGTCTGTTCCCAGCAAGTACAGTGTATTGGACTGAAGAAAGAGCTACTGTTCTTGTCAGTTTCCTGAGCAGAGTTGAACTACATATGTTCCTTGTGTGTAGGAAGCACAGTCTTTTGTTCTGAGCAAGCTCACTGTTTGGACCCCATAGGAAACACAGTAGAGTAGAAGAGTGCTCTTTTCTCAAAAGCAGAGTGTGTTTCTTGTAAGGTGAGCTAGCGTTTGTGTCCCAGTCCTAAATGGAGTGGAATCACATGCAGTTTCTGGTCCTACAAGCAAGAGTTGTTTTCTGGTAAGGAAAGTCACTATTGCGCTCCCATTGCAATACACAGTGCAAATAGCAACTGCGTCTGTTCCCAGCAAGTACAGTGTATAGGACTGAAGAGGATCTACTGTTCTTTTCAGGTTCCTAAGCAGAATTGAACTAGATATGGCCCTTGTGTAGAAAGCACAGTTCTTTTGTTCTGAGCAAGCTCACTGTTCGGCCCCCATAGGAAAAACTGTAGAGTAGAAGAGTGCTGTTTTCTCAAAAGCAGAGTGTGTTTCTTGTAACCGAATTGCGTTTGTTTCCCAGTCCTAAATGGAGTTGAATCAAATGCAGTTTCTGTTCCTACGAGCAAGAGTTGTTTTCTGGTAAGGAAAGTCACTATTGCGCTACCATTGCCATACACAGTGCAAATAGCACTCGCGTCTGTTCCCAGCAAGTACAGTGTATCGGACTGAAGAGGAGCTACTGTTCTTGTCAGTTTCCTAAGCAGAGCTGAACTAGATATGGCCCGTGTGTCTATGAAGCACAGTTCATTTGTTCTTTGCCAGCTCACTGTTTGGACCCCATAGGAAACAAAGTAGAGTAGAAGAGTGCTCTTTTCTCTAAAGCAGAGTGTGTTTCTTGTATGGCGAGCTAGCATTTGTTTCACAGTCCTAAATGGAGTTGAATCCCATGCAGTTTCTGGGACTACGAGCAAGAGTTTTTTTCTGGTAAGAATAGTCACTGTTGCGCTGCCATTGTCATACACAGGACAAATAGCACTGGCGTCTGTTCCCAGCAAGTACAGTGTATTGGACTGAAGAGGATCTACTGTTCTTGTCAGGTTCCTCAGCAGAATTGAACTAAATATGTCCATGTGTGTAGGAAGCACAGTTCTTTTGTTCTGAGCAAGCTCACTGTTCGGACCCCATAGGAAACACAGTAGAGTAGAAGAGTGCTCTTTTCTCAAAAGCAGAGTGTGTTTTTTGTAAGGCAAGCTATCGTTTGTTTCCCAGTCCTAAATGGAGTTGAATCACATGCAGTTTCTGGTTCTATGAGCAAGAGTTGTTTTCTGGTAAGGAAAGTCACTATTGCGCTCCCATTGCCATACACAGTGCAAATAGCACATGTGTCTGTTCCCAGCAAGTACAGTGTATTGGACAAAGAGGAGCTACTGTTTTTCTCAGTTTCCTAAGCAGAGTTGAACTAGATATGGCCCGTGTGTCTATGAAGCACAGTTCATTTGTTCTGAGCAAGCTCACTGTTCTGGCCTTATAGGAAACACAGTATAGTAGAAGAGTGCTCTTTTCTCAAAAGCAGAGTGTGTTTCTTGTAAGGCGAGCTAGCGTTTGTTTCCCTGTGCTAAATGGAGATGAGTCACATGCAGTTTTTTGTCCTACGAGCAAGTGTTGTTTTCTGGTAAGAAGAGTCACTATTGTGCTCCAATTGCCATACACAGTACAAATAGCACTTGTGTCTGTTCCCAGCAAGTACAGTGTATTGGACTGAATAGGAGCTACTGTTCTTGTCAGTTTCCTAAGCAAAGTTGAACTAGATATGGTCCATATGTGTAGGAAGCACAGTTCTTTTGTTCTGAGCAAGCTCACTGTTTGGACCCCATAGGAAGCACAGTAGAGTAGAAGAGTGCTCTTTTCTCAAAAGCAGAGTGTGTTTCTTGTAAGGCGAGCTAGTGTTTGTTTCCCAGTCTTAAATGGAGTGGAATCACATGCAGTTTCTGGTCCTACGAGCAAGAGTTATTTTATGGTAAGAAGAGTCAGTATTGCGCTGCCATTGCCATACACAGGACAAATAGCACTGGCGTCTGTTCCCAGCAAGTACAGTGTATTGGACTGAAGAGGATCTACTGTTCTTGTCAGGTTCATAAGCAGAATTGAACTAGATATGGCCGTGTGTGTAGGAAGCACAGTTCTTTTCTTCTGAGCAAGCTCACTGTTCGAACCACATAGGAAACACTGGAGAGTAGTAGAGTGCTCTTTCTCAAAAGCAGAGTGTGTTTCTTGTAAGTGGAGCTAGCATTTGTTTCCCAGTCCTAAATGGAGTTGAATCGCATGCAGTTTGTGGTCCTACGAGCAAGAGTTGTTTTATGGTAAGAATAGTCACTATTGCGCTCCCATTTCCATACACAGGACAAATAGCACTGGCGTCTGTTCCCAGCAAGTACAGTGTATTGGACTGAAGAGGATCAACTGTTCTTGTCTGGTTCCTATGCAGAATTGAACTAGATATGGCCCTTGTGTAGGAAGCACAGTTCTTTTGTTCTGAGCAAGCTCACTGTTCGGACCCCATAGGAAACACAGTAGAGTAGAAGAGTGCTCTTTTCTCAAAAGCAGAGTGTGTTTCTTGTAAGGCGAGCTAGCGTTTGTTTCCCAGTCCTAAATGGAGTTGAATCACATGCAGTTTCTTTTCCTACGTACAAGAGCTGTTTTATGGTAAAAAAAAAAGTCACTATTGTGCTCCCATTGCCATACTCAGGGCAAATAGCACTCGCGTCTGTTCCCAGCAAGTACAGTGTATTGGACTGAAGAGGAGCTACTGTTCTTGTCAGTTTCCTAAGCAGAGTTGAACTACTTATGGTCCTTGTGTGTAGGAAGCACAGTCTTTTGTTCTGAGCAAGCTCACTGTTTCGACCCCATAGAAAACACAGTAGAGTAGAAGAGTGCTCTTTTCTCAAAAGCAGAGTGTGTTTCTTGTAAGGCGAGCTAGCATTTGTGTCCCAGTCCTAAATGAAGTGGAATCACATGCAGTTTCTGGTCCTACGTGCAAGAGTTGTTTTATGGTAAGAATAGTCACTGTTGCGCTGCCATTGCCATACACAGGTCAAATAGCACTGGAGTCTGTTCCCAGCAAGTACAGTGTATTGGACTGAAGAGGATCTACTGTTCTTGTCAGGTTCCTAAGCAGAATTGAACTAGATATGGCCTTGTGTAGTAAGCACAGTTCTTTTGTTCTGAGCAAGCTCACTGTTCGGACCCCATAGGAAACACAGAAGAGTAGAAGAGTGCTCTTTTCTCTAAAGCAGAGTATGTTTCTTGTAAGGCGAGCTAGCGTTTGTTTCCCAGTCCTAAATGGAGTTGAATCCCATGCAGTTTCTGGTACTACGAGCAAGAGTTGTTTTCTGGTACGAACAGTCACTATTGCGCTGCCATTGACATACACAGGACAAATAGCACTGGTGTCTGTTAGCAGCTAGTACAGTGTATTGGACTGAAGAGGATCTACTGTTCTTGTCAGGTTCCTAAGGAGAATTGAACTAGATATGGCAGTGTGTGTAGGAAGCACAGATCTTTTGTTCAGAGTAAGCTCACTGTTCGGACCCCATTGGAAACACAGTAGAGTAGATGAGTTCTCTTTTCTCTAAAGCAAAGTGTGTTTCTTGTAAGGCGAGCTAGCGTTTGTTTCCCAGTCCTAAATGGAGTTGAATCACATGCAGTTTCTGGTCCTACGATCAAGAGTTGTTTTATGGTAAGAATAGTCACTATAGCGCTGCCATTGCCATACACAGGACAAATAGCACTGGCGTCTGTTCGCAGCAAGTACAGTGTATTGGACTGAAGAGGATCTACTGTTCTTGTCAGGTTTCTAAGCAGAATTGAACTAGATATGGCCGTGTGTGTAGGAAGCACAGTTCTTTTGTTCTGAGCAAGCTCACTGTTCTGGCCCTGTAGGAAACAAAGTAGAGTAGAAGAGTGCTCTTTTCTCAAAAGCAGAGTGTGTTTCTTGTAAGGCGAGCTTGCGTTTGTTTCCCAGTCCTAAATGGAGTTGAGTCACATGCAGTTTTTTTGTCCTACGAGCAAGAGTTGTTTTCTTGTATGAAGAGTCACTATTGCGCTCCCATTGCCATACACAGTGCAAATAGCACTCGCGTCTGCTCCCTGCAAGTACAGAGTATTGGACTGAACAGGAGCTCCTGTTCTTGTCAGTTTCCTAAGCAGAGTTGAACTAGATATGGCCCGTGTGTGTAGGAAGCACAGTTCTTTTGTTCAGAGCAAGCTCACTGTTCGGACAACATAGGAAACACAGTAGAGTAGAAGAGTGCTCTTTTCTCAAAAGCAGAGTGTGTTTCATGTAAGGCGAGCTAGCATTTGTTTCCCAGTCCTAAATGGAGTTGAATCACATGCAGTTTCTGGTCCTACCAGCAAGAGTTGTTTTCTGGTAAGGAAAGTCACTATTGTGCTCCCAATGCCATCCACAGTGCAAATAACTCTCGCGTCTGTTCCCAGCAAGTACAGTGTATCAGACTGAAGAGAAGCTACTGTTCTAGTCAGTGTCCTAAGCAGAGTTGAACTAGATATGGCCCGTCTGTAGGAAGCACATTTCTTTTGTTCTGAGCAAGCTCACTGTTCTGGCCCTATAGGACACAGTAGAGTAGAAGAGTGCTCTTTTCTCTATAGCAGAGTGTGTTTCTTGTAAGGCAAGCTAGCGTTTCTTTCCCAGTCTTAAATGGAGTTGAATCACATGCAGTTTCTGGTTCTACGAGCAAGAGTTTTTTTATGGTAAGAAGAGTCACTATTGCGCTGCCATTGCCATACACAGGACAAATAGCACTGGAGTCTGTTCCCAGCAAGCACAGTGTATTGGACTGAAGAGGATCTACTGTTCTTGTCAGGTTCCTAAGCAGAATTGAACTAGATATGGCAGTGTGTGTAGGAAGCACAGTTCTTTTGTTCTGAGCAATCTCACTATTCTTTCCCTATAGGAAACACAGTAGAGTAGAAGAGTGCTCTTTTATCTAAAGCAGAGTGTGTTTCTTGTAAGGCGAGCTCGCGTTTGTTTCCCAGTCCTAAATGGAGTTGAGTCACAGGCAGTTTTTGGTCCTATGAGCAAGAGTTGTTTTCTGGTAAGAAGAGTCACTATTGCGCTCCAAATGCCATACACAGTGCAAATAGCACTCGTGTCTGTTCCCAGCAAGTACAGTGTATTGGACTGAATAGGAGCTAGTGTTCTTGTCAGCTTCCTAAGCAGAGTTGAACTAGATCTGGCCCGTGTGTAGGAAGCACAGTTCTTTTGTTCTGAGCATGCTCACTGTTCTGGCCCTATATGAAACACAGTAGAGTAGAAGAGTGCTCTTTTCTCTAAAGCAGAATGTGTTTCTTGTAAGGCGAGCTAGCGTTTGTTTCCCAGTCCTAAATGGAGTTGAATCACATGCAGTTACTGGTCCTAAGAGCAAGAGTTGTTTTATGGTAAGAGGATTCACTATTGCGCTGCCAATGCCATACACAGGACAAATAGGACTGGCGTCTGCTCCCAGCAAGTACAGTGTATTGGACTGAAGAGGATCTTCTGTTCTTGTCAGGTTACTAAGCAGACTTGAACTAGATATGGCCGTGTGTGTAGGAAGCACAGTTCTTTTGTTCTGAGCAAGCTCACTGTTCGGACCCCATAGGAAACATAGTAGAGTAGAAGAGTGCTCTTTTCTCAAAAGCAGAGTGTGTTTCTTGTAAGTGGAGCTAGCATTTGTTTCCCAGTCCTAAATGAAGATGAATCACATGCAGTTTCTGGTCCTACAAGCAAGAGTTGTTTTCTGGTAAGGAAAGTCACTATTGCGCTCCCATTGCAATACACAGTGCAAATAGCACTCGCGTGTGTTCCCAGCAAGTACAGTGTATTGGACTGAATAGAAGCTACTGTTCTTGTCAGTTTCCTAAGCAGAGTTGAACTACATATGGTCCGTGCGTGTAGGAAGCACAGTTATTATGTTCTGAGCAAGCTCACTGTTCTGGCCCTATAGGAAACACAGTAGAGTAGAAGAGTGCTCTTTTCTCTAAAGCAGAGTGTGTTTCTTGTAAGGCGAGCTCCCGTTTGTTTCCCAGTCCTAAATGGAGTTGAGTCACAGGCAGTTTTTGTCCTACGAGCAAGAGTTGTTTTCTGGTAAGAAGAGTCACTATTGCGTTCCAAATGCCATACACAGTGCAAATACCACTCGCGTCTGTTCCCAGCAAGTACAGTTTATTGGACTGAATAGAAGCTACTGTTCTTGTCAGTTTCCTAAGCAGAGTTGAACTAGATATGGCCCGTGTGTAGGAAGCACAGTTCTTTTGTTCCGAGCAAGCTCACTGTTTGGAGCCCATAGGAAACACAGTAGAGTAGAAGAGTGCTCTTTTCTCAAAAGCAGAGTGTGCTTTTTGTAAGGCGAGCTAGCGTTTATTTCCCATTCCTAAATAGAGTTGAATCACATGCAGTTTCTGGTCCTACGAGCAAGAGTTGTTTTCTGGTAAGGAAAGTCACTATTGCGCTCCCATTGCCATACACAGTGCAAATAGCACTCGCGTCTGTTCCCAGCAATTACAGTGTATCGGACTGAAGAGGAGCTTCTGTTCTTGTCAGTTTACTAAGCAGAGTTGAACTAGATATGGTCCGTGTATGTAGGAAGCACAGTTCTTTTGTTCTGAGCAAGCTCACTGTTCTGGCCCTATAGGAAACACAGTAGAGTAGGAGAGTGCTCTTTTCTCTATAGCAGAGTGTGTTTCTTGTAAGGCAAGCTAGCGTTTGTTTCCCAGTCTTAAATTGAGTTGAATCACATGCAGTTTCTGGTTCTACAAGCAAGAGTTGTTTTATGGTAAGAAGAGTCACTATTGCGCTGCCATTGCCATACACAGGACAAATAGCACTGGAGTCTGTTCCCAGCAAGCACAGTGTATTGGACTGAAGAGGATCTACTGTTATTGTCAGGTTCCTAAGCAGAATTGAACTAGATATGGCAGTGTGTGTAGGAAGCACAGTTCTTTTGTTCTGAGCAAGCTCACTCTTCGGACCCCATAGGAAACACAGTAGAGTAGAAGAGTGCTCTTTTCACAAAAGCAGAGTGTGTTTTTTGTAAGGCCAGCTAGCGTTTGTTTCCCAGTCCTAAATGGAGTTGAATCACATGCAGTTTCTGGTCCTATGAGCAAGAGTTGTTTTCTGGTAAGGAAAGTCACTATTGTGCTCCCTTTGCCATACACAGTGCAAATAGCACTCGCGTCTTTTCCCAGCAAGTACAGTGTATCGGACTGAAGAGGAGCTACTGTTCTTGTCAGTTTCCTAAACAGAGTTGAACTAGATATGGCCCGTGTGTTTAGGAAGCACAGTTATTATGTTCTGAGCAAGCTCACTGTTCTGGCCCTATAGGAAACACAGTACAGTAGAAGAGTACTCTTTTCTCTAAAGCAGAGTGTGTTTCTTGTAAGGCGAGCTCGCGTTTGTTTCCCAGTCCTAAATGGAGTTGAGTCACAGGCAGTTTTTGGTCCTACGAGCAAGAGTTGTTTTCTGGTAAGAAGAGTCACTATTGCGCTCCAAATGCCATACACAGTGCAAATAGCACTCGTGTCTGTTCCCAGCAAGTACAGTGTATTGGACTGAATAGGAGCTACTGTTCTTGTCAGCTTCCTAAGCAGAGTTGAACTAGATCTGGCCCGTGTGTAGGAAGCACAGTTCTTTTATTCTGAGCAAGCTCACTGTTCTGGCCCTATATGAAACACAGTAGAGTAGAAGAGTGCTCTTTTCTCTAAAGCAGAGTGTGTTTCTTGTAAGGCGAGCTAGCGTTTGTTTCCCAGTCCTAAATGGAGTTGAATCACATGCAGTTTCTTTTCCTACGAACAAGAGTTGTTTTCTGGTAAAAAAAAGTCACTATTGTGCTCCCATTGCCATACACAGGGCAAATAGCACTCGCGTCTGTTCCCAGCAAGTACAGTGTATCGGACTGAAGAGGAGCTACTGTTCTTCTCAGTTTCCTAAGCAGAGTTGAACTAGATGTGGCCCGTGTGTAGGAAGCACAATTCTTTTGTTCTGAGCAAGCTCACTGTTCTGGCCCTATAGGAAACACAGTAGAGTAGAAAAGTGCTCTTTTCTCTAATGCAGATTGTGTTTCTTGTAAAGCGAGCTAGCATTTGTTTCCCAGTCCTAAATGGAGTTGAATCACATGCAGTTTCTCGTACTACGAGCAAGAGTTGTTTTGTGGTAAGAAGAGTCACTATTGTGCTGCCATTGCCATGCACAGGACAAATAGCACTGGCGTCTGTTCCCAGCAAGTACAGTGTATTGGACTGAAGAGGATCTACTGTTCTTGTCAGGTTCCTAAGCAGAATTGAACTAGATATGGCCGTGTGTGTAGGAAGCACATTTCTTTTGTTCTGAGCAAGCTCACTGTTCAGACCCTATAGGAATCACAGTAGAGTAGAAGAGTGCTCTTTTCTCAAAAGCAGAGTGTGTTTCTTGTAAGGTGAGCTAGCATTTGTTTCCCAGTCCTAAATGGAGTTGAATCACATGCAGTTTCTGGTCCTACGAGCAAGAGTTGTTTTCTGGTAAGGAAAGTCACTAATGCGCTCCCATTGCATACACAGTGCAAATAGTACATGTGTCTGTTCCCAGCAAGTACAGTGTATTGGACTGAAGAGGAGCTACTGTTATTCTCAGTTTTCTAAGCAGAGTTGAACATGATATGGCCCGTGTGTCTAGGAAGCACAGTTCATTTGTTCTGAGCAAGCTCACTGTTCTGGCCCTATAGGAAACACAGTAGAGTAGAAGAGTGCTCTTTTCTGAAAAGCAGAGTGTGTTTCTTGTAAGGCGAGCTAGCGTTTGTTTCCCTGTTCTAAATGGAGTTGAGTCACTTGCAGTTTTTTGTCCTACGAGCAAGAGTTGTTTTCTGGTAAGACGAGTCACTATTTTGCTCCAATTGCCATACACAGTACAAATAGCACTCGCGTCTGTTCCCAGCAATTACAGTGTATTGGACTGAATAGGAGCTACTGTTCTTGTCAGTTTCCTAAGCAAAGTTGAACTAGATATGGTCCATGTGTGTAGGAAGCACAGTTCTTTTGTTCTGAGCAAGCTCACTGTTTGGACCCCATTGGAATCACAGTAGAGTAGAAGAGTGCTCTTTTCTCAAAAGCAGAGTGTGTTTCTTGTAAGGCGAGCTAGTGTTAGTTTCCCAGGCTTAAATGGAGTGGAATCACATGCAGTTTCTGGTCCTACAAGCAAGAGTTGTTTTATGGTAAGAAGAGTCACTATTGCGCTGCCATTGCCATACAAAGGACAAATAGCACTGGCGTCTGTTCCCAGCAAGTACAGTGTATTGGACTGAAGAGGATCTACTGTTCTTGTCAGGTTCCTAAGCAGAATTGAACTAGATATGGCCCTTGTGTAGGAAGCACAGTTCTTTTGTTCTGAGAAAGCTCACTGTTCGGACCCCATAGGAAACACAGTAGAGTAGAAGAGTGCTCTTTTCTCAAGAGCAGAGTGTGTTTCTTGTAAGGCGAGCTAGCGTTTGTTTCCCAGTCCTAAATGGAGTTGAATCACATGCAGTTTCTTTTCCTACGAACAAGAGTTGTTTTCTGGTAAAAAAAAGTCACTATTGCGCTCCCATTGCAATACACAGTGCAAACAGCAACCGCGTCTGTTCCCAGCAAGTACAGTGTATAGGACTGAAGAGGATCTACTGTTCTTTTCAGGTTCCTAAGCAGAATTGAACTAGATATGGCCCTTGTGTAGTAAGCACAGTTCTTTTGTTCTGAGCAAGCTCACTGTTCCGACCCCATAGGAAAAACAGTAGAGTAGAAGAGTGCTGTTTTCTCAAAAGCAGAGTGTGTTTCTTGTAAGGCGAATTGCGTTTGTTTCCCAGTCCTAAATGGAGTTGAATCAAATGCAGTTTCTGTTCCTACGAGCAAGAGTTGTTTTCTGGTAAGGAAAGTCACTATTGCGCTCCCATTGCCATACACAGTGCAAATAGCACTCGCGTCTGTTCCCAGCAAGTACAGTGTATCGGACTGAAGAGGAGCTACTGTTCTTGTCAGTTTCCTAAGCAGAGCTGAACTAGATATGGCCCGTGTGTCTATGAAGCACAGTTCATTTGTTCTTTGCAAGCTCACTGTTTGGACCCCATAGGAAACAAAGTAGAGTAGAAGAGTGCTCTTTTCTCTAAAGCAGAGTGTGTTTCTTGTATGGCGAGCTAGCATTTGTTTCACAGTCCTAAATGGAGTTGAATCCCATGCAGTTTCTGGGACTACGAGCAAGAGTTTTTTTCTGGTAAGAATAGTCACTGTTGCGCTGCCATTGTCATACACAGGACAAATAGCACTGGCATCTGTTCCCAGCAAGTACAGTGTATTGGACTGAAGAGGATCTACTGTTCTTGTCAGGTTCCTCAGCAGAATTGAACTAAATATATCCATGTGTGTAGGAAGCACAGTTCTTTTGTTCTGAGCAAGCTCACTGTTCGGACCCCATAGGAAACACAGTAGAGTAGAAGAGTGCTCTTTTCTCAAAAGCAGAGTGTGTTTTTTGTAAGGCAAGCTATCGTTTGTTTCCCAGTCCTAAATGGAGTTGAATCACATGCAGTTTCTTTTTCTACGAGCAAGAGTTGTTTTCTGGTAAGGAAAGTCACTATTGCGCTCCCATTGCCATACACAGTGCAAATAGCACATGTGTCTGTTCCCAGCAAGTACAGTGTATTGGACTAAGAGGAGCTGATGTTCTTCTCAGTTTCCTAAGCAGAGTTGAACTAGATATGGCCCGTGTGTCTATGAAGCACAGTTCATTTGTTCTGAGCAAGCTCACTGTTCTGGCCTTATAGGAAACACAGTATAGTAGAAGAGTGCTCTTTTCTCAAAAGCAGAGTGTGTTTCTTGTAAGGCGAGCTAGCGTTTGTTTCCCTGTGCTAAATGGAGATGAGTCACATGCAGTTTTTTGTCCTACGAGCAAGTGTTGTTTTCTGGTAAGACGAGTCACTATTGTGCTCCAATTGCCATACACAGTACAAATAGCACTTGTGTCTGTTCCCAGCAAGTACAGTGTATTGGACTGAATAGGAGCTACTGTTCTTGTCAGTTTCCTAAGCAAAGTTGAACTAGATATGGTCCATGTGTGTAGGAAGCACAGTTCTTTTGTTCTGAGCAAGCTCACTGTTTGGACCCCATAGGAAGCACAGTAGAGTAGAAGAGTGCTCTTTTCTCAAAAGCAGAGTGTGTTTCTTGTAAGGCGAGCTAGTGTTTGTTTCCCAGTCTTAAATGGAGTGGAATCAAATGCAGTTTCTGGTCCTACGAGCAAGAGTTATTTTATGGTAAGAAGAGTCAGTATTGCGCTGCCATTGCCATACACAGGACAAATAGCACTGGCGTCTGTTCCCAGCAAGTACAGTGTATTGGACTGAAGAGGATCTACTGTTCTTGTCAGGTTCATAAGCAGAATTGAACTAGATATGGCCGTGTGTGTAGGAAGCACAGTTCTTTTCTTCTGAGCAAGCTCACTGTTCGGACCACATAGGAAACACTGGAGAGTAGTAGAGTGCTCTTTCTCAAAATAAGAGTGTGTTTCTTGTAAGTGGAGCTAGCATTTGTTTCCCAGTACTAAATGGAGTTGAATCGCATGCAGTTTGTGGTCCTACGAGCAAGAGTTGTTTTATGGTAAGAATAGTCACTATTGTGCTCCCATTTCCATACACAGGACAAATAGCACTGGCGTCTGTTCCCAGCAAGTACAGTGTATTGGACTGAAGAGGATCAACTGTTCTTGTCAGGTTCCTATGCAGAATTGAACTAGATATGGCCCTTGTGTAGGAAGCACAGTTCTTTTGTTCTGAGCAAGCTCACTGTTCTGGCCCTGTAGGAAACAAAGTAGAGTAGAAGAGTACTCTTTTCTCAAAAGCAGAGTGTGTTTCTTGTAAGGCGAGCTTGCGTTTGTTTCCCAGTCCTAAATGGAGTTGAGTCACATGCAGTTTTTTTGTCCTACGAGCAAGAGTTGTTTTCTTGTATGAAGAGTCACTATTGCGCTCCCATTGCCATACACAGTGCAAATAGCACTCGCGTCTGCTCCCTGCAAGTACAGAGTATTGGACTGAACAGGAGCTCCTGTTCTTGTCAGTTTCCTAAGCAGAGTTGAACTAGATATGGCCCGTGTGTGTAGGAAGCACAGTTCTTTTGTTCAGAGCAAGCTCACTGTTCGGACAACATAGGAAACACAGTACAGTAGAAGAGTGCTCTTTTCTCAAAAGCAGAGTGTGTTTCATGTAAGGCGAGCTAGCATTTGTTTCCCAGTCCTAAATGGAGTTGAATCACATGCTGTTTCTGGTCCTACGAGCAAGAGTTGTTTTCTGGTAAGGAAAGTCACTATTGTGCTCCCAATGCCATCCACAGTGCAAATAACTCTCGCGTCTGTTCCCAGCAAGTACAGTGTATCAGACTGAAGAGAAGCTACTGTTCTAGTCAGTGTCCTAAGCAGAGTTGAACTAGATATGGCCCGTCTGTAGGAAGCACAGTTCTTTTGTTCTGAGCAAGCTCACTGTTCTGGCCCTATAGGACACAGTAGAGTAGAAGAGTGCTCTTTTCTCTATAGCAGAGTGTGTTTCTTGTAAGGCAAGCTAGCGTTTGTTTCCCAGTCTTAAATGGAGTTGAATCACATGCAGTTTCTGGTTCTACGAGCAAGAGTTGTTTTATGGTAAGAAGAGTCACTATTGCGCTGCCATTGCCATACACAGGACAAATAGCACTGGAGTCTGTTCCCAGCAAGCACAGTGTATTGGACTGAAGAGGATCTACTGTTCTTGTCAGGTTCCTAAGCAGAATAGAACTAGATATGGCAGTGTGTGTAGGAAGCACAGTTCTTTTGTTCTGAGCAATCTCACTATTCTTTCCCTATAGGAAACACAGTAGAGTAGAAGAGTGCTCTTTTCTCTAAAGCAGAGTGTGTTTCTTGTAAGGCGAGCTCGCGTTTGTTTCCCAGTCCTAAATGGAGTTGAGTCACAGGCAGTTTTTGGTCCTACGAGCAAGAGTTGTTTTCTGGTAAGAAGAGTCACTATTGCGCTCCAAATGCCATACACAGTGCAAATAGCACTCGTGTCTGTTCCCAGCAAGTACAGTGTATTGGACTGAATAGGAGCTACTGTTCTTGTCAGCTTCCTAAGCAGAGTTGAACTAGATCTGGCCCGTGTGTAGGAAGCACAGTTCTTTTGTTCTGAGCAAGCTCACTGTTCTGGCCCTATATGAAACACAGTAGAGTAGAAGAGTGCTCTTTTCTCTAAAGCAGAATGTGTTTCTTGTAAGGCGAGCTAGCGTTTGTTTCCCAGTCCTAAATGGAGTTGAATCACATGCAGTTACTGGTCCTAAGAGCAAGAGTTGTTTTATGGTAAGAGGATTCACTATTGCGCTGCCAATGCCATACACAGGACAAATAGCAATGGCGTCTGCTCCCAGCAAGTACAGTGTATTGGACTGAAGAGGATCTTCTGTTCTTGTCAGGTTACTAAGCAGACTTGAACTAGATATGGCCGTGTGTGTAGGAAGCACAGTTCTTTTGTTCTGAGAAAGCTCACTGTTCGGACCCCATAGGAAACACAGTAGAGTAGAAGAGTGCTCTTTTCTCAAAAGCAGAGTGTGTTTCTTGTAAGTGGAGCTAGCATTTGTTTCCCAGTCCTAAATGAAGATGAATCACATGCATTTTCTGGTCCTACAAGCAAGAGTTGTTTTCTGGTAAGGAAAGTCACTATTGTGCTCCCATTGCAATACACAGTGCAAATAGCACTCGCGTCTGTTCCCAGCAAGTATAGTGTATTGGACTGAATAGAAGCTACTGTTCTTGTCAGTTTCCTAAGCAGAGTTGAACTACATATGGTCCGTGCGTGTAGGAAGCACAGTTATTATGTTCTGAGCAAGCTCACTGTACTGGCCCTATAGGAAACACAGTAGAGTAGAAGAGTGCTCTTTTCTCTAAAGCAGTGTGTGTTTCTTGTAAGGCGAGCTCCCGTTTGTTTCCCAGTCCTAAATGGAGTTGAGTCACAGGCAGTTTTTGTCCTACGAGCAAGAGTTATTTTCTGGTAAGAAGAGTCACTATTGCGTTCCAAATGCCATACACAGTGCAAATACCACTCGCGTCTGTTCCCAGCAAGTACAGTTTATTGGACTGAATAGAAGCTACTGTTCTTGTCAGTTTCCTAAGCAGAGTTGAACTAGATATGGCCCGTGTGTAGGAAGCACAGTTCTTTTGTTCCGAGCAAGCTCACTGTTTGGAGCCCATAGGAAACACAGTAGAGTAGAAGAGTGCTCTTTTCTCAAAAGCAGAGTGTGCTTTTTGTAAGGCGAGCTAGCGTTTATTTCCCATTCCTAAATAGAGTTGAATCACATGCAGTTTCTGGTCCTACAAGCAAGAGTTGTTTTCTGGTAAGGAAAGTCACTATTGCGCTCCCATTGCCATACACAGTGCAAATAGCACTCGCGTCTGTTCCCAGCAGTTACAGTGTATCTGACTGAAGAGGAGCTACTGTTCTTGTCAGTTTCCTGAGCAGAGTTGAACTACATATGGTCCTTGTGTGTAGGAAGCACAGTCTTTTGTTCTGAGCAAGCTCACTGTTTGGACCCCAAAGGAAACACAGTAGAGTAGAAGAGTGCTCTTTTCTCAAAAGCAGAGTGTGTTTCCTGTAAGGCGAGCTAGTGTTTGTGTCCCAGTCCTAAATGGAGTGGAATCACATGCAGTTTCTGGTCCTACGTGCAAGCATTGTTTTATGGTAAGAATAGTCACTATTGCGCTGCCATTGCCATACACAGGACAAATAGCACTGGCGTCTGTTCCCAGCAAGTACAGTGTATAGGACTGAAGAGGATCTACTGTTCTTTTCAGGATCCTAAGCAAATTTGAACTAGATATGGCCCTTGTGTAGTAAGCACAGTTCTTTTGTTCTGAGCAAGCTCACTGTTCGGACCCCATAGGAAAAACAGTAGAGTAGATGAGTGCTCTTTTCTCAAAAGCAGAGTGTGTTTCTTGTAAGGCGAGCTAGCGTTTGTTTCCCAGTCCTAAATGGAGTTGAATCAAATGCAGTTTCTGTTCCTACGAGCAAGAGTTGTTTTCTGGTAAGGAAAGTCACTATTGCGCTCCCATTGCCATACACCGTGCAAATAGCACTCGCGTCTGTTCCCAGCAAGTACAGTGTATCGGACTGAAGAGGAGCTACTGTTCTTGTCAGTTTCCTAAGCAGAGCTGAACTAGATATGGCCCGTGTGTGTAGGAAGCCCAGATCTTCTGTTCAGAGCAAGCTCACTCTTCGGACAACATAGGAAACACAGTAGAGTAGAAGAGTGCTCTTTTCTCAAAAGCAGAGTGTGTTTCATGTAAGGCGAGCTAGCATTTGTTTCCCAGTCCTAAATGGAGTTGAATCACATGCAGTTTCTGGTCCTACGAGCAAGAGTTGTTTTCTGGTAAGGAAAGTCACTATTGCGCTCCCAATGCCATCCACAGTGCAAATAACTCTCGCGTCTGTTCCCAGCAAGTACAGTGTATTGGATTGAAGAGAAGCTACTGTTCTAGTCAGTGTCCTAAGCAGAGTTGAACTAGATATGGCCCGTCTGTAGGAAGCACAGTTCTTTTGTTCTGAGCAAGCTCACTGTTCTGGCCCTATAGGAAACACAGTAGAGTAGAAGAGTGCTCTTTTCTCTATAGCAGAGTGTGTTTCTTGTAAGGCAAGCTAGCGTTTGTTTCCCAGTCTTAAATGGAGTTGAATCACATGCAGTTTCTGGTTCTACGAGCAAGAGTTGTTTTATGGTAAGAAGAGTCACTATTGCGCTGCCATTGCCATACACAGGACAAATAGCACTGGAGTCTGTTCCCAGCAAGCACAGTGTATTGGACTGAAGAGGATCTACTGTTATTGTCAGGTTCCTAAGCAGAATTGAACTAGATATGGCAGTGTGTGTAGGAAGCACAGTTCTTTTGTTCTGAGCAAGCTCACTCTTCGGACCCCATAGGAAACACAGTAGAGTAGAAGAGTGCTCTTTTCACAAAAGCAGAGTGTGTTTTTTGTAAGGCCAGCTAGCGTTTGTTTCCCAGTCCTAAATGGAGTTGAATCACATGCAGTTTCTGGTCCTACGAGCAAGAGTTGTTTTCTGGTAAGGAAAGTCACTATTGTGCTCCCTTTGCCATACACAGTGCAAATAGCACTCGCGTCTTTTCCCAGCAAGTACAGTGTATTGGACTGAAGAGGAGCTACTGTTCTTGTCAGTTTCCTAAACATAGTTGAACTAGATATGGCCCGTGTGTTTAGGAAGCACAGTTATTATGTTCTGAGCAAGCTCACTGTTCTGGCCCTATAGGAAACACAGTACAGTAGAAGAGTGCTCTTTTCTCTAAAGCAGAGTGTGTTTCTTGTAAGGCGAGCTCGCGTTTGTTTCCCAGTCCTAAATGGAGTTGAGTCACAGGCAGTTTTTGATCCTATGAGCAAGAGTTGTTTTCTGGTAAGAAGAGTCACTGTTGCGCTCCAAATGCCATACACAGTGCAAATAGCACTCGTGTCTGTTCCCAGCAAGTACAGTGTATTGGACTGAATAGGAGCTACTGTTCTTGTCAGCTTCCTAAGCAGAGTTGAACTAGATCTGGCCCGTGTGTAGGAAGCACAGTTCTTTTGTTCTGAGCAAGCTCACTGTTCTGGCCCTATATGAAACACAGTAGAGTAGAAGAGTGCTCTTTTCTCTAAAGCAGAATGTGTTTCTTGTAAGGCGAGCTAGCGTTTGTTTCCCAGTCCTAAATGGAGTTGAAACACATGCAGTTACTGGTCCTAAGAGCAAGAGTTGTTTTATGGTAAGAGGATTCACTATTGCGCTGCCAATGCCATACACAGGACAAACAGGACTGGCGTCTGCTCCCAGCAAGTACAGTGTATTGGACTGAAGAGGATCTTCTGTTCTTGTCAGTTTACTAAGCAGACTTGAACTAGATATGGCTGTGTGTGTAGGAAGCACAGTTCTTTTGTTCTGAGCAAGCTCACTGTTCGGACACCATAGGAAACACAGTAGAGTAGAAGAGTGATCTTTTCTCAAAAGCAGAGTGTGTTTCTTGTAAGTGGAGCTAGCATTTGTTTCCCAGTCCTAAATGAAGATGAATCACATGCAGTTTCTGGTCCTACAAGCAAGAGTTGTTTTCTGGTAAGGAAAGTCACTATTGCGCTCCCATTGCAATACACAGTGCAAATTGCACTCGTGTCTGTTCCCAGCAAGTACAGTGTATTGGAATGAATAGAAGCTACTGTTCTTGTCAGTTTCCTAAGCAGAGTTGAACTTCATATGGTCCGTGCGTGTAGGAAGCACAGTTATTATGTTCTGAGCAAGCTCACTGTTCTGGCCCTATAGGAAACACAGTAGAGTAGAAGAGTGCTCTTTTCTCAAAAGCAGAGTGTGTTTCTTGTAAGGCGAGCTCCCGTTTGTTTCCCAGTCCTAAATGGAGTTGAGTCACAGGCAGTTTTTGGTCCTACGAGCAAGAGTTGTTTTCTGGTAAGAAGAGTCACTATTGCGTTCCAAATGCCATACACAGTGCAAATACCACTCGCGTCTGTTCCCAGCAAGTACAGTTTATTGGACTGAATAGAAGCTACTGTTCTTGTCAGTTTCCTAAGCAGAGTTGAACTAGATATGGCCCGTGTGTAGGAAGCACAGTTCTTTTGTTCCGAGCAAGCTCACTGTTTGGAGCCCATAGGAAACACAGTAGAGTAGAAGAGTGCTCTTTTCTCAAAAGCAGAGTGTGCTTTTTGTAAGGCGAGCTAGCGTTTATTTCCCATTCCTAAATAGAGTTGAATCACATGCAGTTTCTGGTCCTAAGAGCAAGAGTTGTTTTCTGGTAAGGAAAGTCACTATTGCGCTCCCATTGCCATACACAGTGCAAATAGCACTCGCGTCTGTTCCCAGCAATTACAGTGTATCGGACTGAAGAGGAGCTACTGTTCTTGTCAGTTTACTAAGCAGAGTTGAACTAGATATGGTCCGTGTATGTAGGAAGCACAGTTCTTTTGTTCTGAGCAAGCTCACTGTTTGGACCCCATAGGAAACACAGTAGATTAGAAGAGTGCTCTTTTCTCTAAAGCAGAGTATGTTTCTTGTAAGGCAAGCTAGCATTTGTTTCCCAGTCCTAAATGGTGTGGAATCACATGCAGTTTCTGGTCCTACGAGCAAGAGTTGTTTTCTCCAAGGAAAGTCACTTTTGTGCTCCCATTGCCATACACAGTGCAAATAGCCCATGCGTCTGTTCACAGCAAGTACAGTGTATCGGACTGAAGAGGAGCTACTGTTTTTGTCAGTTTCCTAAGCAGAGTTGAACTACATATGGGCCCTGTGTGTAGGAGGCACAGTTCTTATGTTCTGAGCAAGCTCACTGTTCTGGCCCTATAGGAAACACAGTAGAGTAGAAGAGTGCTCTTTTCTCTAAAGCAGAGTGTGTTTCTTGTAAGGTGAGTTCGCATTTGTTTCCCAGTCCTAAATGGAGTTGAGTCACATGCAGTTTTTGGTCCTACGAGCAAGAGTTGTTTTCTGGTAAGAAGAGTCACTATTGCGCTCCAAATGCCTTATACAGTGCAAATAGCACTCCAGTCTGTTCCCAGCAAGTACAGTGTATTGGACTGAATAGGAGCTACTGTTCTTGTCAATTTCCTAAGCAGAGTTGAACTAGATATGGTCCATGTGTGTAGGAAGCACAGTTCTTTTGTTCTTAGCAAGCTCACTGTTTGTACCCCATAGGAAACACAGTGGAGTAGAAGGGTGCTCTTTTCTCAAAAGCAGAGTGTGTTTCTTGTAACGAGAACTACCATTTGTTTCCCAGTCCTAAGTGGAGTTGAATCCCATACAGTTTCTGTTACTACGAGCAAGAGTTGTTTTATGGTAAGAAGAGTCACTATTGCGCTGCCATTGCCATACACAGGACAAATAGCACTGGCGTCTGTGTGCAGCAAGTACAGTGTATTGGACTGAATAGGAGCTACTGTTCTTGTCAGGTTCTTAAGCAGACTTGAAATAGATATGGCCGTGTGTAGGAAGAACAGTTTTTTTTTGTTCTGAGCAAGCTCACTGTTCGGACACCATAGGAAACACAGTAGAGTAGAAGAATGCTCTTTTCTCTAAAGCAGAGTGTGTTTCTTGTAAGGCGAGCTAGCGTTTGTTTTCCAGTCCTAAATGGAGTTGAATCACATGCAGTTTCTGGTACTAAGAGCAAGAGTTGTTTTCTGGTAAGGAAAGTCACTTTTGCGCTCCCATTGCCATACACAGTGCAAATACCCATGCCTCTGTTCCCAGCAAGTACAGTGTATCGGACAGAAAAGGAGCTACTGTTCTTGTCAGTTTCCTATGCAGAGTTGAACTAGATATGGCCCGTGTGTGTAGGAAGCACAGTTCTTATGTTCTGAGCAAGCTCATGGTTCTGGCCCTATAGGAAACACAGTAGAGTAGAAGAGTGCTCTTTTCACAAAAGCAGAGTGTGTTTTTGTAAGGCCAGCTAGCGTTTGTTTCCCAGTCCTAAATGGAGTTGAATCACATGCAGTTTCTGGTCCTACGAGCAAGAGTTGTTTTCTGGTAAGGAAAGTAACTATTGTGCTCCCTTTGCCATACACAATGCAAATAGCACTCGCGTCTGTTCCCAGCAAGTAGAGTGTATCGGACTGAAGAGGAGCTACTGTTCTTGTCAGTTTCCTAAACAGAGTTGAACTAGATATGGCCCGTGTGTTTAGGAAGCACAGTTATTATGTTCTGAGCAAGCTCACTGTTCTGGCCCTATAGGAAACACAGTACAGTAGAAGAGTGCTCTTTTCTCTAAAGCAGAGTGTGTTTCTTGTAAGGCGAGCTAGCGTTTGTTTCCCAGTCCTAAATGGAGTTGAGTCACAGGCAGTTTTTGGTCCTACGAGCAAGAGTTGTTTTCTGGTAAGAAGAGTCACTATTGCGCTCCAAATGCCATACACAGTGCAAATAGCACTCGTGTCTGTTCCCAGCAAGTACAGTGTATTGGACTGAATAGAAGCTACTGTTCTTGTCAGCTTCCTAAGCAGAGTTGAACTAGATCTGGCCCGTGTGTAGGAAGCACAGTTCTTTTGTTCTGAGCAAGCTCACTGTTCTGGCCCTATATGAAACACAGTAGAGTAGAAGAGTGCTCTTTTCTCTAAAGCAGAGTGTGTTTCTTGTAAGGCGAGCTAGCGTTTGTTTCCCAGTCCTAAATGGAGTTGAATCACATGCAGTTACTGGTCCTAAGAGCAAGAGTTGTTTTATGGTAAGAGGAGTCACTATTGCGCTGCCATTGCAATACACAGGACAAATAGGACTGGCGTCAGCTCCCAGCAAGTACAGTGTATTGGACTGAAGAGGATCTTCTGTTCTTGTCAGGTTACTAAGCAGACTTGAACTAGATATGGCCGTGTGTGTAGGAAGCACAGTTCTTTTGTTCTGAGCAAGCTCACTGTTCGGACCCCATAGGAAACACAGTAGAGTAGAAGAGTGCTCTTTTCTCAAAAGCAGAGTGTGTTTCTTGTAAGTGGAGCTAGCATTTGTTTCCCAGTCCTAAATGAAGATGAATCACATGCAGTTTCTGGTCCTACAAGCAAGAGTTGTTTTCTGGTAAGGAAAGTCACTATTGTGCTCTCAATGCCATACACAGTGTAAATAGCACTCGCGTCTGTTCCCAACAAGTACAGTGTATTGGACTGAAGAGGAGCTACTGTTCTTGTCAGTTTCCTAAGCAGAGTTGAACTAGATATGGTCCGTGTGTGTAGGAAGCACAGTTCTTTTATTCTGAGCAAGCTCACTGTTTGGACCACATAGGAAACACAGTAGAGTAGAAGAGTGCTCTTTTCTCTAAAGCAGTGTGTTTCTTGTAAGGCGAGCTAGCGTTTGTTTCCCAGTCCTAAATGGAGTTGAATCACATGCAGTTTCTGGTCCTACGAGCAAGAGTTGTTTTCTGGCAAGGAAAGTCACTATTGCGCTCCCATTGCCATACACAGTGCAAATAGTACATGTGTCTGTTCCCAGCAAGTACAGTGTATTGGACTGAAGAGGAGCTACTGTTCTTCTCAGTTTCCTAAGCAGAGTTGAACTAGATATGGCCCGTGTGTCTAGGAAGCACAGTTCATTTGTTCTGAGCAAGCTCACTGTTCTGGCCCTATAGGAAACACAGTAGAGTAGAAGAGTGCTCTTTTCTCAAAAGCAGAGTGTGTTTCTTGTAAGGCGAGCTAGCGTTTGTTTCCCTGTTCTAAATGGAATTGAGTCACTTGCAGTTTTTTGTCCTACGAGCAAGAGTTGTTTTCTGGTAAGACGAGTCACTATTGTGCTCCAATTGCCATACACAGTACAAATAGCACTCGCGTCTGTTCCCAGCAAGTACAGCGTATTGGACTGAATAGGAGCTACTGTTCTTGTCAGTTTCCTAAGCAAAGTTGAACTAGATATGGTCCATGTGTGTAGGAAGCACAGTTCTTTTGTTCTGAGCAAGCTCACGGTTTGTACCCCATTGGAATCACAGTAGTGTAGAAGAGTGCTCTTTTCTCAAAAGCAGAGTGTGTTTCTTGTAAGGCGAGCTAGTGTTTGTTTCCCAGTCTTAAATGGAGTGGAATCACATGCAGTTTCTGGTCCCACGAGCAAGAGTTGTTTTATGGTAAGAAGAGTCACTATTGCGCTGCCATTGCCATACACAGGACAAATAGCACTGGCGTCTGTTCCCAGCAAGTACAGTGTATTGCACTGAAGAGGATCTACTGTTCTTGTCAGGTTCCTAAGCAGAATTGAACTAGATATGGCCCATGTGTAGGAAGCACAGTTCTTTTGTTCTGAGCAAGCTCACTGTTCGGACCCCATTGGAAACACAGTAGAGTAGAAGAGTGCTCTTTTCTCAAAATCAGAGTGTGTTTCTTGTAAGGCGAGCTAGCGTTTGTTTCCCAGTCCTAAATGGAGTTGAATCACATGCAGTTTCTGGTCCTACGAGCAAGAGTTGTTTTCTGGTAAGGAAAGTCAATAATGTGCTCTCCTTTCCATACACAGTACAAAAAGCACTCGCGTCTGTTCCCAGCAAGGACAGTGTATCGGACTGAAGAGGAGCTACTGTTATTCTCAGTTTCCTAAGCAGAGTTGAACTAGATATGGCCCTTGTGTGTATAAAGCACAGTTCTTATGTTCTGAGCAAGCTCACTGTTCTGGCCCTATAGGAAGCACAGTAGAGTAGAAGAGTGCTCTTTTCTCTAAAGCAGAGTGTGTTTCTTGTAAGGCGAGCTAGCGTTTGTTTCCTAGTCCTAAATAGAGTTGAATCGCATGCAGTTTCAGGTCCTACGAACAAGAGTTGTTTTCTGGTAAGGAAAGTCTCATTGTGCTCCCATTGCCAAACACAGTGCAAATAGCACTCGCGTCTGTTCCCAGCAAATACAGTGTATTGGACTGAATAGGTGCTACTGTTCTTGTCAGTTTACTAAGCAGAGTTGAACTAGATATGATCCGTGTTTGTAGGAGCACAGTTCTTTTGTTCTTTGCAAGATCACTGTTTGGACCCCATAGGAAACAAAGTAGAGTAGAAGAGTGCTCTTTTCTCTAAAGCAGAGTGTGTTTCTTGTAAGGTGAGCTAGCGTTTGTTTCACAGTCCTAAATGGAGTTGAATCCCATGCAGTTTCTGGGACTACGAGCAAGAGTTGTTTTCTGGTAAGAAGAGTCCCTGTTGCGCTGCCATTGTCATACACAGGACAAATAGCACTGGCGTCTGTTCCCAGCAAGTACAGTGTATTGGACTGAAGAGGATGTACTGTTCTTGTCAGGTTCCTCAGCAGAATTGAACTAAATATGTCCGTGTGTGTAGGAAGCACAGTTCTTTTGTTCTGAGCAAGCTCACTGTTCGGACCCCATAGGAAACACAGTAGAGTAGAAGAGTGCTCTTTTCTCAAAAGTAGAGTGTGTTTTTTGTAAGGCAAGCTATCGTTTGTTTCCCAGTCCTAAATGGAGTTGAATCACATGCAGTTTCTGGTCCTACGAGCAAGAGTTGTTTTCTGGTAAGGAAAGTCACTATTGCGCTCCCATTGCCATACACAGTGCAAATAGCACATGTGTCTGTTCCCAGCAAGTACAGTGTATTGGACTGAAGAGGAGCTACTGTTCTTCTCAGTTTCCTAAGCAGAGTTGAACTAGATATGGCCCGTGTGTCTAGGAAGCACAGTTCATTTGTTCTGAGCAAGCTCACTGTTCTGGCCCTATAGGAAACACAGCATAGTAGAAGAGTGCTCTTTTCTCAAAAGCAGAGTGTGTTTCTTGTAAGGCGAGCTAGCGTTTGTTTCCCTGTGCTAAATGGAGTTGAGTCACATGCAGTTTTTTGTCCTACGAGCAAGTGTTGTTTTCTGGTAAGACGAGTCACTATTGTGCTCCAATTGCTATACACAGTACAAATAGCACTCGCGTCTGTTCCCAGCAAGTACAGTGTATTCGACTGAAGGGGAGCTACTGTTCTTGTCAGCTTCCTAAGCAGAGTTGAACTAGATCTGGCCCGTGTGTAGGAAGCACAGTTCTTTTGTTCTGAGCAAGCTCACTGTTCTGGCCCTATATGAAACACAGTAGAGTAGAAGAGTGCTCTTTTCTCTAAAGCAGAGTGTGTTTCTTGTAAGGCGAGCTAGCGTTTGTTTCCCAGTCCTAAATGGAGTTGAATCACATGCAGTTACTGGTCCTAAGAGCAAGAGTTGTTTTATGGTAAGAGGAGTCACTATTGCGCTGCCATTGCAATACACAGGACAAATAGGACTGGCGTCAGCTCCCAGCAAGTACAGTGTATTGGACTGAAGAGGATCTTCTGTTCTTGTCAGGTTACTAAGCAGACTTGAACTAGATATGGCCGTGTGTGTAGGAAGCACAGTTCTTTTGTTCTGAGCAAGCTCACTGTTCGGACCCCATAGGAAACACAGTAGAGTAGAAGAGTGCTCTTTTCTCAAAAGCAGAGTGTGTTTCTTGTAAGTGGAGCTAGCATTTGTTTCCCAGTCCTAAATGAAGATGAATCACATGCAGTTTCTGGTCCTACAAGCAAGAGTTGTTTTCTGGTAAGGAAAGTCACTATTGTGCTCTCAATGCCATACACAGTGTAAATAGCACTCACGTCTGTTCCCAGCAAGTACAGTGTATTGGACTGAAGAGGAGCTACTGTTCTTGTCAGTTTCCTAAGCAGAGTTGAACTAGATATGGTCCGTGTGTGTAGGAAGCACAGTTCTTTTATTCTGAGCAAGCTCACTGTTTGGACCACATAGGAAACACAGTAGAGTAGAAGAGTGCTCTTTTCTCTAAAGCAGTGTGTTTCTTGTAAGGCGAGCTAGCGTTTGTTTCCCAGTCCTAAATGGAGTTGAATCACATGCAGTTTCTGGTCCTACGAGCAAGAGTTGTTTTCTGGCAAGGAAAGTCACTATTGTGCTCCCATTGCCATACACAGTGCAAATAGTACATGTGTCTGTTCCCAGCAAGTACAGTGTATTGGACTGAAGAGGAGCTACTGTTCTTCTCAGTTTCCTAAGCAGAGTTGAACTAGATATGGCCCGTGTGTCTAGGAAGCAGAGTTCATTTGTTCTGAGCAAGCTCACTGTTCTGGCCCTATAGGAAACACAGTAGAGTAGAAGAGTGCTCTTTTCTCAAAAGCAGAGTGTGTTTCTTGTAAGGCGAGCTAGCGTTTGTTTCCCTGTTCTAAATGGAATTGAGTCACTTGCAGTTTTTTGTCCTACGAGCAAGAGTTGTTTTCTGGTAAGACGAGTCACTATTGTGCTCCAATTGCCATACACAGTACAAATAGCACTCGCGTCTGTTCCCAGCAAGTACAGTGTATTGGACTGAATAGGAGCTACTGTTCTTGTCAGTTTCCTAAGCAAAGTTGAACTAGATATGGTCCATGTGTGTAGGAAGCACAGTTCTTTTGTTCTGAGCAAGCTCACTGTTTGTACTCCATTGGAATCACAGTAGTGTAGAAGAGTGCTCTTTTCTCAAAAGCAGAGTGTGTTTCTTGTAAGGCGAGCTAGTGTTTGTTTCCCAGTCTTAAATGGAGTGGAATCACATGCAGTTTCTGGTCCCACGAGCAAGAGTTGTTTTATGGTAAGAAGAGTCACTATTGCGCTGCCATTGCCATACACAGGACAAATAGCACTGGCGTCTGTTCCCAGCAAGTACAGTGTATTGCACTGAAGAGGATCTACTGTTCTTGTCAGGTTCCTAAGCAGAATTGAACTAGATATGGCCCATGTGTAGGAAGCACAGTTCTTTTGTTCTGAGAAAGCTCACTGTTCAGACCCCATTGGAAACACAGTAGAGTAGAAGAGTGCTCTTTTCTCAAAAGCAGAGTGTGTTTCTTGTAAGGCGAGCTAGCGTTTGTTTCCCAGTCCTAAATGGAGTTGAATCACATGCAGTTTCTGGTCCTACGAGCAAGAGTTGTTTTCTGGTAAGGAAAGTCAATAATGTGCTCTCCTTTCCATACACAGTACAAAAAGCACTCGCGTCTGTTCCCAGCAAGGACAGTGTATGGGACTGAAGAGGAGCTACTGTTATTCTCAGTTTCCTAAGCAGAGTTGAACTAGATATGGCCCTTGTGTGTATAAAGCACAGTTCTTATGTTCTGAGCAAGCTCACTGTTCTGGCCCTATAGGAAGCACAGTAGAGTAGAAGAGTGCTCTTTTCTCTAAAGCAGAGTGTGTTTCTTGTAAGGCGAGCTAGCGTTTGTTTCCTAGTCCTAAATAGAGTTGAATCCCATGCAGTTTCTGGGACTACGAGCAAGAGTTGTTTTCTGGTAAGAAGAGTCACTGTTGCGCTGCCATTGTCATACACAGGACAAATAGCACTGGCGTCTGTTCCCAGCAAGTACAGTGTATTGGACTGAAGAGGATGTACTGTTCTTGTCAGGTTCCTCAGCAGAATTGAACTAAATATGTCCGTGTGTGTAGGAAGCACAGTTCTTTTGTTCTGAGCAAGCTCACTGTTCGGACCCCATAGGAAACACAGTAGAGTAGAAGAGTGCTCTTTTCTCAAAAGTAGAGTGTGTTTTTTGTAAGGCAAGCTATCGTTTGTTTCCCAGTCCTAAATGGAGTTGAATCACATGCAGTTTCTGGTCCTACGAGCAAGAGTTGTTTTCTGGTAAGGAAAGTCACTATTGCGCTCCCATTGCCATACACAGTGCAAATAGCACATGTGTCTGTTCCCAGCAAGTACAGTGTATTGGACTGAAGAGGAGCTACTGTTCTTCTCAGTTTCCTAAGCAGAGTTGAACTAGATATGGCCCGTGTGTCTAGGAAGCACAGTTCATTTGTTCTGAGCAAGCTCACTGTTCTGGCCCTATAGGAAACACAGCATAGTAGAAGAGTGCTCTTTTCTCAAAAGCAGAGTGTGTTTCTTGTAAGGCGAGCTAGCGTTTGTTTCCCTGTGCTAAATGGAGTTGAGTCACATGCAGTTTTTGTCCTACGAGCAAGTGTTGTTTTCTGGTAAGACGAGTCACTATTGTGCTCCAATTGCCATACACAGTACAAATAGCACTCGCGTCTGTTCCCAGCAAGTACAGTGTATTCGACTGAAGGGGAGCTACTGTTCTTGTCAGGTTCCTAAGCAGAGTTGAACTAGATATGGCCCTTGTGTGTAGGAAGCACAGTTCTTTTGTTCTGAGCAAGCTCACTGTTCTGGCCCTATATGAAACACAGTAGAGTAGAAGAGTACTCTTTTCTCAAAAGCAGAGTGTGTTTCATATAAGGCAAGCTAGCGTTTGTTTCCCAGTCCTAAATGGAGTTGAATCACATGCAGTTTCTGGTCCTACGAGGAAGAATTGTTTTCTGGTAAGAAGAGTCACTATTGTGCTCCCATTGCCATACACAGTGCAAATAGCACTCGCGTCTGTTCCCAGAAGGTACAGTGTATTGGACTGAAGAGGAGCTACTGTACTTGTCAGGATCCTAAGCAGAGTTGAACTAGATATGACCTGTGTATGTAGGAAGCACAGTTCTTTTGTTCTGAGCAAGCTCACTGTTCTGGCCCTATAGGAAACACAGTAGAGAAGAAGAGTGCTCTTTTCTCAAAAGCAGAGTGTGTTTCTTGTAAGGTGAGCTACCGTTTGTTTCCCAGTCCTAAATGAAGTTGAATCACATGCAGTTTTTGATTCATACGAGCAAGAGTTGTTTTCTGGTAAGAAGAGTCACTATTGTGCTCTCATTGTGATACACAGTGCAAATAGCACTCTCGTCTGTTCCCAGCAAGTACAGTTTTTGGACTGAAGAGGAGCTACTGTTCTTGTCAGTTTCCTATGCAGAGTTGAACTAGATATGGCCCGTGTGTGTAGGAAGCACAGTTCTTTTGTTCTGAGCAAGCTCACTGTTTGGACCCCTTAGGAAACACAGTAGAGTAGAAGAGTGCTCTTTTCTCAAAACCAGAGTGTGTTTCTTGTAAGGCGAGCTAGCGTTTGTTTTCCAGTCCTAAATTGAGTTGAATCACATGCAGATTTTGTCCTATGAGCAAGAGTTGTTTTCTGGTAAGAAGAGTCACTATTGTGCTCCCATTGCCATACACAGTGCAAATAGTACTCTCGTCTGTTCCTAGCAAGTACAGTTTTTGGACAGAAGAGGAGCTACTGTTCCTGTCAGTTTCCTAAGCAGAGTTAAACTAGATATGGCCCCTGTGTGTTGGAAGCACAGTTCTTTTGTTCTGAGCAAGCTAACTGTTCTGGCACTATAGGAAACACAGTAGAGTAGAAGAATTCTCATTTCTCAAAAGCAGAGTGTGTTTCATTTATGGCGAGTTAGTGTTTGATTTCCAGTCCTACATGGAGTTGAATCCCATGCAGTTTTTGGTCCTACGAGCAAGAGTTGTTTTCTGGTAAGAAGAGTTACTATTGAGCTCCCATTGCCATACACAGTGCAAATAGCACGCACGTCTTTTCCGAGCAAGTACAGTGTATTGGACTGAAGAAGAGCTACTGTTCTTGTCAGTTTTCTAAGCAGAGTTGAACTAGATATGACCTGTGTATTTAGGAAGCACAGTTCTTTTGTCCTGAGCAAGCTCACTGTTCTGGCCTTATAGGAAAAACAGTAGAGTAGAAGAGTGCTCTTTTCTCAAAAGCAGAGTGTGTTTCATGTAAGGCGAGCTAGCGTTTGTTTCCCAGTCCTAAATGGAGTTGAATCACATGCAGTTTCTGGTCTTTTGAGGAAGAATTGTTTTCTGGTAAGAAGAGTCACTATTGCGCTCCCTTTGCCATACACAGTGCAAATAGCACTCTCGTCTTTTCCTAGCAAGTACAGTTTTTGGACTGAAGAGGAGCTACTGTTCTTGTCAGTTTCCTAAGCAGAGTTGAACTAGATATGGCCGTGTGTGTAGGAAGCACAGTTCTTTTGTCCTGAGCATGCTAACTGTTCTGGCACTATAGGAAACACAGTAGAGTAGAAGAGTGATCTTTTCTCAAAAGCAGAGTGTGTTTCTTGTAAGGCGAGCTAGTGTTTGTTTCCCAGTCCTACATGGATTTGAATCCCATGCAGTTTTAGGTCCTACAAGCAAGAGTTGTTTTCTGGTAAGAAGAATCACTATTGCGCTCCCATTGCCATACACAGTGCACATAGCACTCACGTCTGTTCCGAGCAAGTACAGTGTATTGGACTGAAGAGGAGCTACTGTTCTTGTCAGTTTCTTAAGCAGAGTTGAATTAGATATGGCCCCTGTGTTTAGGAAGCACCGTTCTTTTGTTCTCAGCAAGCTCACTGTTCTGGCCTTATAGGAAACAAAGTTGAGTAGAAGAGTGCTCTTTTCTCAAAACCAGAGTGTGTTTCTTGTAAGGCGAGCTAGCGTTTGTTTCTCAGTCCTAAATGGAGTTGAATCATAAGCATTTTCTTGTCCTACGAGCAAGAGTTGTTTTCTGGTAAGAAGAGTCACTATTGTGCTCCCATTGCCAAACAAAGTACAAATAGCAGTCGCGTCTGTTCCCATCAAATATAGTGTATTTGACTGAAGAGGTGCTACTGTTCTTGTTAGTTTCCTAAGCAGAGTTGAACTAGATATGGCCCGTGTGTGTAGGAAGCACAGTTCTTTTGTTCTGAGCAAGCTCACTGTTCGGACCCATATAAACACAGTAGAGTAGATGAATGCTCTTTTCTCAAAAGCAGAATGTGTTTCTTGTAAGGCAAGCTAGCGTTTGTTTCCAAGTCCTAAATGGAGTTGAATCACATGCAGTTTTTGGTCCTACTAGCAAGAGTTGTTTTCTGGTAAGAAGAGTCACTATTACACTCCCATTTTTGTACACAGGGCAAATAGCACTGGCTTCTGTTCTCAGCATGTACAGTGTATTGGACTGAAGAGGATCTACTGTTCTTGTCAGTTTCCAAAGCAGAGTTGAATTAGATATGGACCGTGTGTTGTAGGAAGCACAGTTCTTTTGTTCTGAGCAAGCTCACTGTTCTGGGTCTATAGGAAACACAGTAGAGTAGAAGAGTGCTCTTTTCTCAAAAGCAGAGTGTGTTGCATTTAAGGCGAGTTAGTGTTTGTTTTCCAGTCCTACATGGAGTTGAATCCCATGCAGTTTTAGGTTCCACGAGCAAGAGTTGTTTTCTGGTAAGAAGAGTCACTATTGCGCTCCCATTGCCATACACAGTGCAAATAGCACTCACGTCTGTTCCGAGCAAGTACAGTGTATTGGACTGAAGAGGATCTACTGTTTTTGTCAGTTTCCTAAGCAGAATTGAACTAGATATGGCCGTGTGTGTAGGAAGCACAGTTCATTTGTTCTGAGCAAGCTAACTGTTCAGGCACCATAGGAAACACAGTAGAGTAGAAGAGTGCTCATTTCTCAAAAGCAGAATGTGTTTCTTGTAAGGCGAGCTACCGTATGTTTCCCAGTCCTAAATGGAGTTGAATCACATGCAGTTTCTGGTCCTACGAGCAAGAGTTGTTTTCTGGTAAGAAGAGTCACTATTGTGCCTCCTTTGTAATACACAGTGCAAATAGCACTGGCGTCTGGTCCCAGCAAGTACAGTGTATTGGACTGAAGACGATCTACTGTTCTTGTCAGTTTCCTAAGCAGAGTTGAACTGGATATGACCTGCGTATGTAGGAAGCAAATTTCTTTTGTTCTGAGCAAGCTCACTGTTGTGGTCCTGTAGGAAACACAGTAGAGTAGAAGAGTGCTCTTTTCTCAAAAGCAGGGTGTGTTTCATGTAACGTGAGCTAGCGTTTGTTTCCCAGTCCTAAATGGAGTTGAATCACATGTAGTTTCTGGTCCTATGAGGAAGAATTGTTTTCTGGTAAGAAGAGTCACTATTGTGCTCCCATTGCCATACACAGTGCAAATAGCACTCGCGTCTGTTCCCAGCAAGTACAGTGTATTGGACTGAAGAGGAGCTACTGTTCTTGTCACTTTCCAAAGCAGAGTTGAACTAGATATGGCCCCTGTGTGTTGGAAGCACAGTTCTTTTGTTCTGAGCAAGCTCACTGTTCTGGCCCTATAGGAAACACAGTAGAGTAGAAGAGTGCTCTTTTCTCAAAAGCAGAGTGTGGTCTTGTAAGGCGAGCTAG